>NW_017731987.1:56773-58337 GCF_001890085.2 Hipposideros armiger
GGTAAACAAATGGTATAAAAGTCAGTGTTGTAATATTGAGGTTTTTAAATCAACAGTAAAGAGTTACTTTGTTTCTGCAACCACTGTGGAAAAATTTGAGACTCTCAGGAGAGCCACCTTTTTAACTCAACCACGTTGGCAATTCAGGAGATGAAATCCCTTGAATGGGGCGGTGGTTACTTAAAAAGCATTAGAGGGCATGAAGAGACGTTCAGAAAAGTGTATGCCAGGGTTCATTTCCAAAACCGTCTCCTAAAAACCGGAGCTCCTAGAAAGAAGATGAAACGAAATTTCTTAAACAGCTCCTTAGAGAAGGGTAACTTGCCCCCACCCCCGCCGCCGTCTCCCGCCTGGCCGAACCTGTAACAAACTTTCGAGTTTTGGGCAACACTTGAGTTGAGCTCGCTCCCAGGGTCCTGCGGGGAGGCGAAGAGTACGCTGATTTGTTATTAAAAAGGATTCAGTTTCTTAAATGCTCTTATTGGTAACACACATTCTCTTAGCGTGTTCGGTACGGATTTTGTCTGTTCTAACTCGACCGACTAAAGTGATTAGTTGAAATTCTTGGAGTGACCCTACAGTTTGAAGTATTTGCACCAGAGAATGCTGAAAAGCAAATAAAAATGAAAGCTTCGCGGAGGTCGGGCGCCGGGGCGGGCGC
The DNA here is from genome assembly GCF_001890085.2 of Hipposideros armiger. Taxonomy (NCBI): domain Eukaryota; kingdom Metazoa; phylum Chordata; class Mammalia; order Chiroptera; family Hipposideridae; genus Hipposideros; species Hipposideros armiger. Next base: position 57,435 of record NW_017731987.1, read on the forward strand.
GGGGCGCCTCCTGCCATCTTAGCACCCGCCGGCTCTGCCGGCTCCTGCGCGGCCCTCGCCTCTGGGTTTTGGGGAGTTTTGGTGGGCTGTTGCCCAGGAATCCTTCCTTACACGCCAACCCCAGCGCAGGTCCGAGTTCCGCCACCGAAAGCGGGTATGGGGTGGGGGTGGGGTGGAGTGAGATGGACTGCATGCCAAATGGTAAGAGAGCAAATGATTAATTAAACATGTCAGTGTAATTTCCCTCTCACCCCCATCCGCAGTTTTTCTTCTTCTTCTTAAAATTGTGAAATCATAATGCATAAGCGTTGGTAAGGAAGTCAGAGTACCTTAGGAATTAACCGTGCTTAAATGGCACTTGTAACTCTCCTGGAAGTTCTCGAAACTTCCCAAGAATGTGGGGTAGGGCGCGAAGGGGTGGGGGGAAGCCACCATAATGAAATTAGGAAAGAGCTAATGACGTGTTCAAACGCACATCAGGTTTCGGAAACTCAAACCTGGACTTCCGAGCAGCGGATCGCCCACACTATTTCCTTAGCCACCCAAACGTTTACCGAGCATCTTTGGTCAAGTTTACCCGTAAACTGTCCACCACCAGTCCCATCCTCATCCTCACCCTAAGGCATGCCTGTGTTTCTCCTAGAAGGGTGAAGTGGGAAAAGAGGAGCTATAAAATTGTTGGAAAAATAGACATGCTTTAATTTGGATGTGGGTTTCATCTTTTTTGCTTCCTAAACCAGGTTAGTAATGGCAAGATGCTTAATCTCAACCCTTCAACTCCCTCAGAAGTGCCTCATGGCAATTTGAAGAATAGATGGAGTTTTCTTTCTTTTTCTTTTTTTTTTTTTTAAAGAAGCTTAATCTTTTCTACAAGGATTGCTGAAAATAGAAGTCTGTAGTAAT
>NW_017731987.1:62827-87583 GCF_001890085.2 Hipposideros armiger
CTGCCAAGTGATTTTGATGTAGCTCAAAAAACACGGTAAAGGGACCAAAGGGCCCTCAGTCAGGTCACACTTGGGTGCCTGTGACTTTTGGCATCTAGTCTAGAGAGCGGTGAAGAACAATAGAAAATGTGATCCACAGGATGTGGAATACAGCATAGGGAATATTGTCTATGGTGTTGTAATAGCTATGCACGGTGTCAGATGGGTGGAGACTTGTTGGGTTTAAAGTCTAATCATTATGTGGTTTTGTACACCTGAAACTAATAATAAATAAAGAGACGAAAAGGAAATGTGATCTAACATGGTACACAGAAGGCAGAAGGGGAAGGGTGGTCTAGCCACTGGCAAGCATTGGCTTCTGATGAGAACTTTGCACAACTCCCTAACCTAGACTTCAGCCTACATATGCGTGTAGAGTTCCTACTTTGGAACCTGGAGGTGAAGACATGGACATATGTGGTGTATGTTAATATACTTTCAGCTGCTGTGTAACAAATAAGGAATATACCTGCACTGACTGGTGAATATGAGTGGGGTACATAGTCTGTAAATCAATGCCAGGAATTCTGTAAACATATAATTATGCCCTTTCCTTATGAAAGAACAATAATTTTTCAACTAAAACTTGTACAAATGAAAATATTAATGAGAAGGGGCAGCCATTTGACAAAACTTTTGATTCACAACAAAGTGAACAACTACCAAAAAAGGTAACTATTTTTGTTACCTCTCCTTGAGAATCACAAGCATTATGAGCAAAAACATTAAACATTCCCTGATGGTCTCTCTGATAGTGGTAATGACAGGTATCTACATTTTACAGGATTGTAGGTGTCCTATTGGATAATTCATTTCATTCAGATGAAAGAGGATAACTCATTAATGCAAATAACAACTGCGTGGGTGCTTAAAGAAAAAACAACTTTGCAATTAAGCTGCTGGTGTGCTAATAAAGAACTACGACCTAGAGAACTGCCAGTGACCCAATTCATATTGTGACTCGGGTATTTTTGTGGCACCTAAAATTCATATGAAACTCACGTTTTCTTTTTAATAGAATGTAAAGAAATTTAGTAATTAATTGTCACAAGCATCTATGTAATCATATTTTACTTTGAATAATGATGAAACATTGACCAAAATAACAATGTCTCAATGTGCCTTGTCATATTTCTATACATGTTAAGTTTGTCTTGAGCTCCATCATTGGGTGAATGAGATATGTATGCAAATAATGTATCATTTTACACTTGATTGTTTCTGTTGTTCCCCCCACCCCACCCCTCATCACAATTGAAATATCTGAGCAAAAGCAGATGACACTGGCAAAATATCGGAATTCTCTACAAACAGAATTAGGGCCAATTTACACATCATCACATAGAAACTGTCTATTGATATAGCTCCAAAAATTCTGTTGTTTGTTTGACCCTCGTGGACTGTACTTCTTCATTCCTAATGTAGCATTTTCTGCTAAATTGTAGGGTTTTTTTTCCCCTTTTACATTCTCTCACCATCAAACTGTTCATCAAAGCTAAATTACTCCCCCTTACTTCATGTCTTCCTGTGGCTATTTAACCCTCTTTGTCAACCCTACAAGCCTTTGTTCTTGTTTGACTGCTCTTTTCATACATCAGTTTTACTCTCTAACTTGTGACTTCAGAATCTAAAATGGCTCTTCCTAAAAGTGGAAGGGAAACTCCCTTTTTATGACCACTGGGAGAGCATTATTTCTGTGACCTGTCCATCCACCTCCCACTCTTTACCCAGCATTCTTTGTTTGGCACCAGTCATAGGCTATCCTCAAAGATACCCATCGCCTGCTAATTTAGATAGCTGGTGCATAGTTTCACTTTATGTATTAGCCATCTCTTTGTTTCATTCAGGAAATCCCAGACTAGGTTTCCCATTTCATTTTTTTCTCACTCTGTAGCCAGGAGGTATAGGCATTAGACAGAAATGTAACATTGAACGTTGGGGAAGAAGACTCCTAGATTTCATTTACTTCCTATAAGGAGAAGATGGCTCAGAGTTCAATACCAGATGAGAAACATCTTTATATTCAGATAATGAACATATTTCTAAGAAGCCTATATAATCCTACTTTTAGTTACACTATTCAAAATTCATTACTAAGCTCCTGGAAAGTCTTAACTTTGCTTGTTTTTAATTATTAAATAATCTTTGATGTCTGCATCCTTTTCTAAATCCTCCAATTACGACTCTGCTGAAAATTAGACTATATTCTCTATGTCTGCCACATTTGTAATGTTACTTATTCCTAGCTTTTAGCCCTCATGTATATCTCAAAGCATGGAAGCATTTGTAGCTTTAAGCCAGCTTTATAATAATTTTAAAACCAGTGTGGTACATTGGAAAACCTTGGACTTGGAGTCATACGTCTTCTGCCTCTACTGATAGCTAAATATTTATTTCCTATACACCTAAGACCTCAATTTTCATCAGTTACATGAACTGTTGGCAATTAGCAGTATCAAATGAAATAGATAACATTTGGGATCCCCACTGTCTCTAAAGAGCTAGGTCTTTTTCTCATTCCCAGTAACGGGGAAGTCCTAGGCTTAGATATTTAGGTATTGTAAAGGCTGAGGTCCCCAAGCCCAGTAAGGGAACTTGAAAGTATACAGCAAGGAAAAGATGAAAACCAGTTATTTTTGCTAGAGATAAACGTTAAGGCGATCGTTATTTTTTTTCAGGCTATAATTAGAACTGAGACGGATTTAACTATTACCTGAAATGTGATGGGCATTTAGTTTTTGAAAGTCAGTTCCTGTGTATAATGACATGTTGTGTCAAAAATGGTGTATTTCAGTACAACATATTTTTCTCTGGGCAGAAGGCAGACTTCTCAACCACGTGAGTCACTGCTTAGGAAGAAACAAAGAAGTATAAATGACCGTAATATACAGAATGCATTGATTACACTTGAAATTCCAAGGAGAAACGTTTCAGAATACAATTAGGAATAGAGTGCTGTATAACAGGACTGAGGTTTGGAAACAGGTCGCTTGCATATGCAAGGGCATGGTATATGTGTTAATGGGTGTCTTGACCTCAATTCTCAGATATCCGGCTCATTGAATAACACATCAGTATTTTGCTTAGGCGTGCATCCAGGCATAGGCCAACCAGGCGAGAACTGTCCTCATTTATCAGATGGATAAAATAAGCAGAGGCACTTAGCAGACAGGCAGCTTCTTAAGTCTTGTGCGGAGGCAGTGGCTGAGCAAGTAATTCATCTTCACAGGTTAAGATTGTAATTTACTCAGCACATAGACTCTGTTGCTTCTAAGACTTACTGTATTAAGAAAACTGTGAGGCCTCTTTGCAGGAGGAAAGTGGGACAGGAAGAGTTTGCACCTTTTTTTTTTTTTTTGAAGTGCTAGAAAGATATAAGACCTTGTATAATATTTTGACTGTTGGCTGGAAGAAACTGTTATATTACACTACTATTTTGCAGTCTGATCATTTAGTTTTCTTTTTGTTTCTTTTCAGGAGGTGCCCAGGCAACATGGGTGACTGGAGTGCCTTAGGCAAACTCCTTGACAAGGTTCAAGCCTATTCCACGGCTGGAGGGAAGGTGTGGCTCTCCGTCCTTTTCATTTTCCGAATCCTGCTGCTGGGGACAGCAGTTGAGTCGGCCTGGGGGGATGAGCAGTCGGCCTTTCGCTGCAACACTCAGCAGCCTGGTTGTGAGAACGTCTGCTATGACAAGTCCTTCCCCATCTCTCACGTGCGCTTCTGGGTCCTGCAGATCATCTTCGTGTCTGTCCCCACACTCCTGTACCTGGCTCATGTGTTCTACGTGATGCGGAAGGAAGAGAAACTGAACAAGAGGGAGGAGGAGCTAAAAGTTGCCCAAACTGATGGTATGAATGTGGAGATGCACTTGAAGCAGATTGAAATCAAGAAGTTCAAGTACGGTATCGAGGAGCACGGCAAGGTGAAGATGCGAGGGGGCTTGCTGCGAACCTACATCATCAGTATCCTCTTCAAGTCCGTCTTCGAGGTGGCCTTCTTGCTGATCCAGTGGTACATCTATGGATTCAGCTTGAGCGCCGTTTACACTTGCAAAAGAGAACCCTGCCCCCATCAGGTGGACTGCTTCCTCTCTCGTCCCACAGAGAAAACCATCTTCATCATCTTCATGCTTGTCGTGTCTTTGGTGTCGCTTGCCTTGAACATCATCGAACTCTTCTATGTCTTCTTCAAGGGTGTTAAGGATCGTGTGAAGGGGAAGAGCGACCCTTACCACGCTACCACTGGCCCACTGAGCCCCGCCAAAGAGTGTGGGTCTCCCAAATACGCTTATTTCAATGGCTGCTCCTCACCAACTGCTCCTCTCTCACCCATGTCTCCTCCGGGCTACAAGCTGGTTACTGGAGACAGAAACAACTCTTCGTGCCGCAATTACAACAAGCAAGCAAGCGAGCAAAACTGGGCTAATTATAGTGCAGAGCAAAATCGAATGGGGCAGGCAGGAAGCACCATCTCTAACTCCCACGCACAGCCTTTTGACTTCCCTGACGACAACCAGAATTCTAAAAAACTGGCTGCTGGGCACGAACTACAACCACTAGCCATTGTGGACCAGCGGCCTTCCAGCAGAGCCAGCAGCCGCGCCAGCAGCCGACCTCGCCCTGATGACCTGGAGATCTAGATCCAGGCTTGAGAGCATTCCACTCAACTGTGGAGAAGAAAAAGGTGCTGTAGAAAGTGCACCTTAGGTGTTCATTTTGTTCCCGTGGAGGTGGTACTCAACAGCCTTCATCACGAGGCTTAGAAAACACAAAGACACTAGAATACCTGGGTTCATTGGGGGGTTAGGGGTAGACGGGCGGAGAGGGAGGGGGTAAGGGAAGTACATGTTGGTATTTAATGTAGTTGATTCAAAGAACTTAAGTTCTAAATAAAAGTTGCATTAGGTGATACATAGGTAAGGGCTTTTTCTCTCCTCCTCCCCGCCCCCCACACACCCTTATGAATAGTTCTGTGTATGTGAAAGAGTGGTTGATATTTTTGGCTAAATACTTTTTTTGTTTTACGAGAAACTGAAATAACTTTGGCCAGGAAAAAATACTTTCTGAACATCTTATTTCTTTTTATCAAGAAAAAGATGGAGGATTGTTCTTATGTCCCTGCTAAAACATTCCATTGTTAAAATTTGCACTTTGAAGGTAAGCTTTCTAGGCCTGACCCTCCAGGTGTCAATGGACTCATGCTACTATATTCTTTATTCCTGGTATCAGTTAAAAGTTCAGACAAGGCCCACGGGAAAGGACTTTCCATACATTTGCGAATCTCAGCCAAGTTATACGTACATTCTTTTTTTACATCCACTCGCGTCATATTACCATCCCTATTTCATCATTCCTCAACTACTATTCACATTCATTTAATGATTTCTGTAAACGTTTTTAAAATAGTTGGGATGTCACTTAACATGTTTTGAGTTGAGTCAGGGAAGCAAGCCATGTTCAATATTTAACAATCACTTGTATGTGTATGTGTGTGGGAGAGTGTGTTTTATTTGTCATGTATTGGTACAAGCAGATACAGTATAAACTCACAAAAACAGATTTGAAAATAATGCACCCACAGTGTTCAGATTTGAACCTTTCTCATGGATTTTGTGGTGTGGGCCAATAATGGTGTTTACATAATATAATTCCTGCTGTGCGAGTAAAGCACACTTTTTTCCTAAAATGTTTTTCCCCATGTGTCCTATTATGGATACTGGTTTTGTTAATTGTGATTATCCCTCCCTTTTTCTCTCTTTTTTAGAATTCAGCAGTAATGCTATTGCTGAAATGAATGATTTTTTTTTTCTGAAATGTAATCATTGATGCTTGAATGATAGAATTTTAGTACTGTAAACGGGCTTTAGTAATTAATGTGAGATTTAGAAGAAATGCTTAGAGTGGACTATTAAGCGTGCCTAAATGAATTTCGCAGTAACTCGTGTCCTTGGTTTTGTCCTACTTAATGCACATTAATTCAGAAATTGTATTCTACTATGCGTTTGACAGTCTTTCGGAGTGACCAGCAACTTGGATGTTTGCACTAAGATTTTATTAGGAATGCAAAAAAGATTGAAAGAGGTTCAGTAGTACAGGTAACTAATTTATTTGAAATATATCCTAAAGAAATCGTGCGGTTTCTTCAAATGCCTTTTAAAAATTCATCACAGATGATTAGTGAAAATGCAGAGTATCCTACTTTTATTCTTGCATGTCATCTACATGAACTGTTTTGTACAATGAGAATTACTAATTTGTTTGACATTCCGTGTTAAACTACTGTCATGTTCCGCTTCATTGCATACGATGTAGACCTAGTCCATCAGATCATGTGTTTCTGGAGAGTGTTCTTTATTCAATAAAGTTTTAATTTAGTGTAAAGATAGCTTCTATAGTCTGTGTGCTTTTTAAAACTTTTATTGCATCTATTCACAATTATCAGAGACGTTTCCATCGGTGATGAGGATTTGGACAAATAAGATTCACAAGATTCAGGAATCTTTGAAAGGACAATACTTATTAGCTAGGTTTAGTGCAACATTGTTAACATTTTTTTGATATTTATTCAATTGAGAAAAAGATAAAGTAAACAAATGTTAAAGTTTGGAATATGTTCAATTGAGATGTGTAAATGAGTTTAAAATAAGATAATGAGTTATTTAGTAGATCTATAAATGACAAAAGTCAGCCTAAAAAGATAATGATGCTGAAATGTTAAAGCTCTAGAGCAGCGGTTCTCAACCTTCCTAATGCCGCGACCCCTTAATACAGTCCCTCATGTTGTGGTGACCCCCAACCATGAAATTATTTTCGTTGATACTCTATAACTGTAATTTTGCTACTGTTATGAATCGTAATGTAAATATCTTTTTTGTTTTCCGATGGTCTTAGGCGACCCTGTGAAAGGGTCATTCGACCCCCAAAGGGGTCACGACCCGCAGGTTGAGAATCGCTGCTCTAGGGTCTCCTGGAGATAAGGAGGAAGAATAGGGTTGGTTTGAGTATGGTTGTGCTTTATGACAAAAGAATGAAATAGATCTATGATTCTATTCCAAGACACTGTGAAAATACAGAAAATAAGGTTTAAAAAATTCTTAACATCTAAGGAAATTTGAACCATTCAGAGGGAGTAGAATAATCCTGGGCAATTGATAATATTGCTGTAATTTTAAACATGAAGTATATTATCATTTTAAAGTCACATTTCAAGATAGTTGTTTGACTTAAAATTGGTTTTATAAATATCACAAAGCTAACTAGTAGGTTACTGGGACATCAAAATACTACTAATTTAAAAATAATCTAGTCCAGTTCATTTTGTGTTTTAATTTGATGAGCAAAGATTATGAGATTTGCCTAAAGTCAAAGGATTATCTAATGAACCATCAATATACTTGGTAGTGTCAGCAGTTCTTCAAGTATTATCGTTTGGCTGGCTGAGAATCCAAAGGGAGAGGCACGTTTCCTCTGTGCTTGTTCGTGTTCGCATTTACTGTGGGGAACAGAGAAATGGATGATTTGAGTGTATGTGTTTGTCTATCCTACATAAGCAGGGTTCAGCTGGTATGGATGGACAAATGATTAGATTACTGAATATTAGAGTAGCAGGGTGGAATTATGAAATGGGTTGCTGATGTATGTGCATGGAGGCGGGAGGGCAAGCTACATCTTTTAGCAATGGTCCTAGTCCACCCTAAACATGTCCAACTTTAAATATTTACACTTATAAAAATACTTAAGCATATGATACATAATGCACAGTTTTAAACTACAAAAGTATATGCAATGGAAAGTCAAACCTCCTAACTCCCCATTCTGCAACATACACATCAGAAAAGTTTTAATTCCCAGAGGAAATTCCTGCGAAAAGTTGCATCCACCACCTAAATACATAAGGCACTTTGCTAAGCAATGGTGATTCTGATGACCACACAGTCCCTGCCCTGTGGAGCTTACAGTGTGAGCACTTCCAGAAGTTTTAAAATGATGCTCCTTCCCTCATTTTGCTTATTTTAATTGACTACTTTCTGCACCCAAAATAACTGGAAACTACACACTTTCATTCCACAAATATTAGATACTAATTTGTTTGCATAAAATTTTATGTTTAAAAATTGGAAAATTTTGAATCTTCTAGAAATAGAACATTCTGTGGTAGTAGACATGTTTTATTCTGTTCAGCTCGGTAGCCACCAGCCACATGCAGTGACTGAGCACTTGAAATATGGCTAGTGAGTCTGAAGAAATGAATGAATTGATTTAATTTTAATTAAATAGCTCACATGTGGCTAGTGACTATCGTATTGGGCAGTGTAGTTCTAGAGTCCGCTGGAGGAAAAAAAGAAGACTTAATTTTGGGTGGCAATTGAGGAATGGACAGTCCTGTTAGAAACGGGAATTGGGAAGATAAACTTAATGGTCCTTTTTATAGTCTTATAACAGTATTTCTGACTCGAAACAATAGGAAACTTATTTTAAGCAGAGCCTCTGCTTTTATATGAAATTCCCTAGTCTTTTGTTAGATAATCATATGTTTTATATTACCATTGTTTCACTTCAGAATTTTATACACAAACTTATGCTGCCTATTTTTACAAGTAGTTGGAGTGTCTGATGTCTCCAAATATTGGGAAGAAGTCCAGTACCCTTATTTAGTTCAGTGCATTAACACCCTAGCCCCTGTGGGTCTTTATTAAGCTTCCAGGCCACATGGCCTATTCTTTTACCTTATTTTGAGAAAATTGCTGAATCTCAACCTGCCCAGGGTGCTTGTTCCCGGCCCACACACTGCCTCTCCGAAAAATTCCAAACTTCAAATTCCAACATGCCAAAACATCTGTACTTTATACTTGGAGGGAGAGCAAAATAATGAAGTTTGGGGGCTTATTAAAGTCTTAAAGTGAGTTCTTTTTATAAACAGCACACAACAATGTAGAAACATGTTTATAATCTTTACTGGCTCCAACATTCTGTTTTTACCTTCTCTTGGTTGGGCAAATATAGCTGAGCCCTTGGCATGTCAGAATTTGCAGCTGGCAATTTTCAGAGCTCGAGCAGGCGTGGAACAAACACCATAGAAACAATGCTTCAAGAAGAAGAGAATAAGAAGAGTAGCAGGTAAAGAAGAAAGCTAATTTGGAGAAAAAAAATTTACATTTGTTTCTCCTGGTCTTCAAAAGTGTTGAAATTTTAAGTCATTATTTCTTCTGGTCTCTGGATATTTCTTTCCAAAGACCAAATGCTTATTTGGGTTATGACGTGTACAGTAATTTCAGTGCCCACACACTTTCCTGTTGAATATAAAAACTGTCTCAAGAGACACCCACTTTAGGAAGCAAACCGTGGGCCCAAGTCCACTGCAATGAGCCATCTGCCCCTATGCAATATGGAATGGAACGGAGCCTGGCGTTTGTACTGGAATCTCGTGTCAGTCAGTCACTCTTTACGAAGCTGCAGCAGAATGAGTATAGACAGACAGTACGATAGTTTTTGGTTGCTATGTAGCAGAAACCATGAGGGTTCTTTTATTTTAAAAGTACACAGGGAATCTACTCAAAGCATTAGCCAGGCAGTCAGCTGATGCTCACTCTACACAAGAGAAAGACGGGAAGAAGAGAAGTTAAACCTCGCATTTGTGTAAGGCAGGTATCCACTACTTTTAAGATTAAAATAGGCCAACAACAGATGTTTCTTAAAGTAATACAAGTATTTCTATTGTTAAATAACACTGGGGAAAAAGTAAACAAAGAGACCACGTGCTCTTAGAAAAATAATACAATATTAACAGTTATTATTTATAAAAAATAAACAGGTGTAAGATTGCCTGCTTTGAAAAACTTGATTTCATATATATATATATGAAATATAGATTTCATATATTCAGGTACATTTATTAATTCTGAATACAGCTAACTAATTTACAAACCCTTCCCTTCGAAAAGTAAACTAACCTTAAGCCTAAACTGTGAGAAATGACTACGATAGAGATGAACTCAGACAACTCTAGAGGTTAAAGGGTAACATGTTGAAAGTCACTGAAACAGGACTTGAAGCCTCAACTCCAGCCAGAGTCCTCGAGTATGAATTAGCCATTGCCTTGGAAGGCTTGGGTATGATTGTAGCTCAAGTTCAAGTTAGTTCCTCCACTCAGAGCAACTGGAATTAAATTGACCTTTATAATTCTCTTCTACTAATTTCTAATCATCCAAGCTACTCACTATGCAAAGACTTTTTTAAAGATAGACACACCGAAGAAAATGCTTTGAGACAATTTTCCATATTTTGGCCAAGCTTGTCAATGATTGTCTTTTTGTGAGCAGGTAATTTAAACACATTTGGGGGAACCACTTTACATTCATGAGCTTCAAATTTCAGTGATGCTGAAGTAACTTGAAAGTTATATGTAACTATATCCAGCATCCTGTTATATATAATTCAATGTAAGTTAAAAGTATAATAGATTTGTCCATTATATTATTTTCTGTATATTTAAAATATAATTTATAATTTTATAATTTGTAATTTAAAAAATAAAAAGAATGACAGCCGATACAACAAATTATAGTGTGACTTGAATTTCTTTCCGTTTAGAACTTTTAATCATATTTCTTCTTCATTTTCACATTCTCATAGCTTAAAATATATATGTGTGCGCATATATATATATATATACACACACACACAGACACAGTAAAACCTTGTATTGCAAGTAACTTGGTTTGCGAGTGTTCCTCAAGATGAGCAAACATTTCTAACATGTTTTAATGTGGTAAACGAGCGATGTCTTGCAATACGAGTAATTTGTTTCTAGAAGTATACACACACACACACACATGAATATATATATATTTCTTTTTCTCTCAGATGTTGTTGACAGCTGAAGTTTCAATTCTGTAATCTGCTTCCTATCCTGAATCTATAACTGAAGTTAAAATGGATTAAATGATAAAAAGCTTGCATCAAATTACTTTTTTCTTTTATACACATTTAGAACAGTTTTGTTGTTGGCTTTTGTTTATGTGTTGTAGCAAACACTTCTTTTTGTTCATGTATATCTTATTCCTTGCTCCCCTAAATATTTACCTTTTAATAAATAAGTGCCAAGTTAAACATTTCAATAATAACACTGAAATAATCTAACAGACATTTAACGTTTGTAATCATTGGAAATTATCAAAAAATTTATTTAATTTTCATCTTTACTCTTATCCTCACTTGTCTGGTGAACTTGCAGCCTTTTATAATTAAAGAGTATAAAACTGGAGAGATGGTTATCTAAACTCCTAAGGCAGCAAGTGTGGGAACCAGGGTGCCACTGGGCATTTGACCAGTTTAGTCAGCATTATAGCCAAGCTCTGCCTCTAAGCTGATGATTCCACGTGAAAATTGGCTATTATGTGTGTGAGGAAAGAAAAGAAAGCTTAAGGAGCTATAATGTATTACAAGTAACACTTGAATAAGAGAAACAGTTCAGTGTGGGAATCTGCTTACATAAAAGTAACCTTGTAAGAAAAATAAAAAGAGTAGTTCTGATAGGAAAAAACAGCATAATTAGCTAGTTAAAAAAGGAATTTATGGATTTTTGTTTCCTTGTTTGTTTAGCAGCAGCACCTTAGCTTTTGGGGAAAAATTATTATAATAAAACAAAAAAATTCACTCTTTTAATTTATCATAAATCATTCTAACACAGTACTAAGCCCATCCTTTGTGGTAACAAAGATAACCTGATGGTTCGTTCAGGTATTTAGGCAGGATTTTGTTTTGCATTTAAAAACATATTTTAAACAATGCTCTTAATTTGTGGCTAAACGCAGAATGACCTTTAAAAAGCAGGCACTGTTTTTAAAAGCCACATTACGTTAAGGCTGCAAATATTTTCAAGAATTAGAAACACGAATGTCTTAAGATTTTCCAAAAATCCCAGGACTTCTGGGGAATTTCCAATATTTGTAGGACAGAAACTGTTGCCTCTTGAAAAGTGTTCACAGAACTTGGATAATCAATAAAAAAATGTGCTCTGTGTTGAAATGCTATGTCAAGCAAAAATGATGTAAGTGAAGTTAGGTGAGATATTTGCAAAAAAAGGGTGTCTGAAAGAATTCTTGCCACATTAAAAAAGATTTGGTCTTGTGTTCATCCTTATACACTACACATTTTTAAAAGATGGTGCTTTAGCAAGTCTTGTCCTTTCTTGTTATTTTTAGTATCTCCCCAAACCATAAATGCAACCATATGTCAGGGCGCAGCTCTAGTGACGGTTTGGACATGGCGTACTTACTTTTATTTTTACCATTCATTTCCATTTATAGCAAGTAACATGTATTTTTCATCAATGATCAGATTTTGCATATTTTTAGTTGTGGGCTAGAGGTTTGAGGAGTAGAATACTTTTCTTCTCACGCTTTTCAATGCCAATAACTTCAAACATGAGTTTTTAAAATCTATCTAGGAATACTTTTTTTTTATGATTCTAGAAATTTTGGGAGCTGGTAGAAGCACAGAAAAGCTGAGACTGACTATTGGGGGTTGTGCCTGTCATTTGTCTGTTGTGTGACCTTGACCTTAAGATATGCAGGTATCCCCTACTTTCAAAAGTTTTCTTTGGGTCACTTTGCTTTTCTGGAAGACCTATAACAGTGCCTGTTTTTGCTAACTGGAAGAAATACAAAGAGGATTTTTGCTTTTATGAAAAGGTGACAAGTGAAAATAGTGTTCAGCCTTTGTTTTGCAGGGAACTGTTCCAGAGGCAGCACACACCCTGAAAAGCAAATGGCCCCTCCAAACTGCTTCCCAGGGAACTACACTCAGCATCTCAGCAGCAGCCACCATAGCTTTGAACTGTGTTGATGAGCATCAATGCTTCATCTCGATTTATTTTGTACACCCGTTAAGAAGATGTGTCCTCAGGTAATGGCTTCTTCGCTTTACGCCATTTTGGCAAGGTTGTAATGATTAAATGAGATATGAGTAAAGTGCATAGGATGTGCAATAATTCTTTGAGAAATGAGAGGCATCAGCTCATGGGTGCAATTTCTCTCAAGGGAAATGAACAAAGGTAATATGCCGGGGGATGGGGCAGGGGAGGAGAGGGGGATATCCAGTATAGTTGAATTCTGAGGGTCTAAACATTTCTTTGGCCTTTTCTTTTTCTCTGCTTTATTGTCAGTGTCTAGGATTTTGTCTGGCATACTACTACTAGCAATACTAACAATTATTGACTGCTAATTAATGAATGCAATTGTACCAGATACCATTAGGTAAATAGGTACAAAAGTTGAAACTAGCCATTCACATTAAATTCTTCCCCCCTTTTCTGTGCTCATTAAATTACCTTCTCAGTATATTAATATACCCTTTTATGCACAACAAACCTAAGAGATAATTATTCGTATGTTCATTTTACAGATGAGTATATTGAAGTTAAGTAACTTGACCAAAGTAAGTGCTCCAGTCAAAACCTGAAACTGTGTCTGTAGCTGCTCTGCCCTTCCAAATGGCTTTGCTGTAGAGGGTCAGAGAATGGGAGGCTCTGCTTCAGTATTTATATCTATTTCTAACTATAAATGCATGCAGTGGTTTCCTAATTTTTATATCAGCCTCATATTTGGAGACAACATTACGCCTACCTTTCAGACATAGGTCAGCTCTTGGTAAACTGACTTTGGAGAAGCGAAAGTTTAAAACCATACCCTGGCCTACAGTGATTTCACTAGATGATGCTGTTGGGTGACACCCTCTCTGGATAATCAAGTCCAACTCTAGAAAATGGTCCTACATCCGTCTGATGGCAGCAGCTGCAAATTCTTCTTTTTTCCCTTCTCCTCCCCCTTTCTGTTCTTCCTTCCTTGCTCTGCTGCTGCTAGTGATACTGTTCCTATTGATTCTCTCTCCTCTTCCTCCTCCTCCTTTCTTTTCCTCTTCCTTTAGTTGTAAAAGCAATACCTTCTCAAAACACAAAGGCAGACGTACGTAAAAACAGTGAAGGCTCCTTCCAGCCGCTCCCTAAAGGTAACCAAATTATACACAGATATCCATACTGCCTGTGAATTATTGCATTGATTCTTTACAATAAACTTTCATGTTAAACTATGATTCCACCTCATTTTTAATTGCTATATAATATTCCACAGGATGAATATTCTGTACTATATTTAATTATTCCTCTATTGTTGGGCATTTTAGTTTTCCCCCCAATATGTCATTATTACAAGTAATACTGCATTACTTGGACACATAGCTGAGCACTGTACT
Organism: Hipposideros armiger; assembly: GCF_001890085.2. Taxonomy (NCBI): domain Eukaryota; kingdom Metazoa; phylum Chordata; class Mammalia; order Chiroptera; family Hipposideridae; genus Hipposideros; species Hipposideros armiger. The sequence continues at coordinate 77,119 of NW_017731987.1, forward strand.
TAAAATTAAAAGAAGAAACTTTAGTTAGCAGAATGCCCTTTTTTCCCAAAGTGACCAACCCTTAATATTTCATAAAGCTCCATAATTAGCATGCGGTTCTTAATATGACTGACTGTATGTTTGGCTCATGATAGAAAAAGCCTTGACCATGATAGCAATTCTTGGTTCAGAATAATACGAGGCATTATCTTTCATAATCTCCAAAAATTTTGCCACGGTAAGATCAAGAGCTCTGCCAGTGGCCTCTATTTCATCTACACTAAGCAATCCCTTTTCACTTTCTGCCTAGCTAGCTGCTTATACAAAAACCTGTAATTAAAGGACAAATAAATTTCAATATGACACACTGCATCACTATGAAGATCAAGGAACGGCTCTGATTGCTTAACTTCTATGTCATCCTTTCTTAATAAACACTAGTTGCTAACACCGTAAATTAAGTACATAGCTTTCCAAATAATACTTAACAGAATTATAAAAGTTACAAATATTTATTAAATTTGAAAGAAATTTAAAACTTAAAAATCAAGCAAGAAGAAAACAAAAAACTCCCTTTATCGCAACATCCAAATAAATTTTGTTTTAATATTTTTGAATCTATAAATAAGTTTGCCTTTACTTTGAAAATATTAGTGAGTTTTTGTATGAAAATCAAGTCCCTTATTTTTTAGACTTAACCTTAAAATATAAACATTTTTGCATTAATAGAATCTTTTTAAATGTCATTGAGTATTTGAGCTATTATTGAGCCAATCATTCTTCTACTGTTGAACATTAGTATGTTTTCAATTTTTTTGCTATTATAAGTAACATTTAATGACAACCTTCCTCATTTTTTTTTAAATTTAAGATTTGTTTCTTTATGATAATTACTAAGAATTAGAGTCAAAGATTTGAACATTTTAAAAACTTTTCTGAACCTAGAAAGAATTATATTTGATATATTTTTATTGCTGTTTTGACAGGTGAAACATTTTTATTTTAATTCACATGTCTTTAATGGTGACATTAATGATTTATATCTATATTTTTATAGATATGGCTATGGTATTTTTCTCGTATAAAATGACTGTGACCTTTGCCTTTTGCTCTTTTGTGATCGTAGTGTTTTTAAGAGCACTTTTTGTAATAAAAATAATAATTGCTTGTTTTTTTCCAGCTTTTTATGTGAATTTTTAAACTTGAAAGCATTCATATGCTGTTGGCATAAAATTTTTTAGACATGGTGTAGTAAAAGAATTTGATATTTACTTTTAAGATTGCGAAGTCCTATCTTTCATGTAGAGATTCGATATTCAATCACGATTTTATTTTAACTGTTTTATGCTTTTATTTATTTATATTTGACTCTATTACTCTTGTAATTTTGGAAATTGTATGTTAAGGCATATATTGAATTTTTTTCAGAATAGCTGACCAATTATCTCAACACTACTTTCCTTTCAATTTAATAGTCCTTTATTAATATGAAAACTATAGTTAGTCCTATGGTGAAATATTCTGCATACAAGGACAATACATCAAAGATGAGAAATATATTTACCAAGTTTCAGGCCCCGAGAGCAAGGGAAGGGGTGAAGTCAGTGTGAATACAAGGGACATCCCTCCCTGGGTTGTTCAGGGAAGTGAGAACAATGTATTTATTTATTTACACTGTGATACCTATAAATAGGTCAGCTGTGGGATGGGAAGAGTAACCGCTCAACCAGTGGTGCTTGGAGAGGGCCTCTGCTATCAGCTTAGGGAGCTGAACCAGACATAGCAGTTTTCAAACCACGTTCCATGGAGATGTTTCAGGGGGGTCCCCTGGGGAAGGGTGAAGAACTGGGAGGGGTTTGCAGCCCTCTCCTCTCTCTTTGTCTAGAAAAACACTCTGCCTTTTTTTTTCGTATTTCAATGTGAGATTTTATCTGAAGAAATTATTTGTGTTTTTTTTAAATAAACTTGCTGTTATAGAACTCTTTGAAAGTACACAAACATAGCAAGAATAATATAATGAATTTCCATACTTCACCAATGATCATTTTATTTTTTTAAATCTCGTTACTCTGTCCTCACTCTTTTTGTTTATTTTGTTTTTTAACCTGGAATGTTTTAGAACAACTCCCAGACATCTGGTCATTTCACTGGTAAATAATCTAGTATATTTCTCTAACTGAGCAAGACACTGCCTTTGAAAAACTATGTAATTACCATTTTTTTATTCCATGTAACAAAACTAATAATAATTCCTTAATATCAACTAATACTCAGTCCATATTCAGGTTTTTCTCATAGTTCAGAAGTGTCTTTTTACAATTGACTTATTTGCATATGAGACCAAACACAGTCCATATGTTACATTTTGTTATGTCTCTTAAGTCACTAGCAGTCTCTTCCCACCCTTTCTATGACATTGAAGTTTTTGGCCAATGCAATTTTTTGAATTGTCCATCTGTTTCTCATTGAATTGTGATCTTCCTATATTATATTATCATTTACATATAACAGAGTCAGTTCTGGTCTTTCAAATCTGTTTTATCGAATTGTGTCTAGTTTATGTTATTATGGCCTCATAACAGTTATTTTGATTTTAGAATAGATTTTATTATCTAAAAGGACAGTTTAGAGCTCAGTCTACTATTTTGAAGTCTTTTTTAAATTAAATGTTGCTATGTATTTATTTTCCAGATACTACCTTAGATCCTTTTAACTGTCTATAAACAAACAACAACAACAAAAAAGTGGGGGTTTAAATTCAAAGGTTTGGGTCACAGGCTTTCACTAGACATAAAAGACTTTATAAACCAACAAGTTCTGGAGTAATATATTATTTTCAACTCTTTACCACATCAAAATTGTTTTAAAAAAAATTTAGAAACCAAATCTATTCAATACTTTCATTTAATTCAAAAGTTAATTTGAGGAAAGAAATTATTTTGTAGTAAGCCACTGGACACAATGCAAAAGAAAAGAAATGCCATGAATGAGAATTGCGCTTGTTGTGGTTTGAGTAACAGATGAAGAAATTTTTCTCTGCTGCTTCTGAACTGCATCCAGGGGAAAAGTGAGAAGATGGGCAGCTATAGATAATAAGGTTATGAAATCAAGATAGAAGTTCAAAGACATTTTATTGATTTAGTAATCTTGATCATGAAAGACCAAAATAGGCAGGAAAAGCAATGAGTTAAGCTCATGCATTTTCATTTGTGCTCTGAAAGATTCTTTCCTTTGAGATCTAAGCTCATCGCAGAGAGAACTTTAGATGACTAATTATCTTAATTTTCTGCTCTACTTTGACATGTTAAATTCACAGTTTATTGCTATGTGTACATATTGTGAGGATGACAACTCAAGCTTTTGCAACTTGCCTGACTTGTTTGTAAGATGAAGGTAGATAGATTTGTGACATCTAATGTTGCTTAGCAATAACTGGCTGATTTCTCAATCAAGGTAGGACACTATGTATTAGGGTGAAAAGAAAATTAATGATGAATTAGCTAGATTTTTTTGTGGATATTGAAATGTGAGACACCAAAGTGTGGACTTCAAAAGCACAACTGCCCCTCTTCTGACTGGCAAACATCTGTATGTTAAGGTCAGTTGAATGACCAAGACTAACACAAGACATCAGCTCATCAGATATTTTCTGTAGTTGTTTTTGCAGCAAACAATGAGAACTCACTGGATAAGATCACATTAGGAAAGCTAGCACCTGCCATTTTAGTCAGTTGCTGACAAAGGTTTTCATTTTCTTATATTTTAATCTGCCAAGTATTGGCACCAGTCAGATCACAAATATGCTAGTACAAATACCTTCTGCATAGCATGACTGATTGTACACATCTCCCCAGGCCACTTGTTGTCTCAGAACCAACCAAACATGTGAAATATGGTACCTCCTGACATCTCAGGAGGGGAGTGGAATTAGATGTTGTCTCTCTTCTTTCTCCTTATTTTATATCTTGTATTCTTTTTTTAAACAATGTTGTTGAGTTTTACTGAGAAATGATTCTACTTTGCACTTGAACTGTTAGCCATTAGTTTAAAAAGTGCCCCTGGATGGCTGGTAGATTGAGAGATGCAGGCCCAGACAGTGGTCACATTGGAAAAAGAACCAGGACCCAGGAGATTTCTGGAAAATTAATGATCCTAAGAACACTATCATAGCCCTGAAAATGTTAGGCTCTCTGTCCATGTTTGCATCTTCTGTACACATTACATTGTCTACAAGATTGTCTATAACATATTCACCTAGCTAACCTTTCTCATCTTTCTAAACTTATCTTGATCGTGATATTGTTTAGATAGGAATCCAGTCTAGCTTCAGTTTTTCTATTTTGTGCTTCTGTACTCATATTCTTCTCTCTGTCATAGCATTTATTATATTATATTGTAATTATCTATTTTGGTCCTCTATCTCTTCTATTAGAATGTGAACTTACTGAGGGTAGGAACTGGGTTATATTCATATGGTGTCACATACCATGTATGGCACATATAATAACTTTTTATACTAAATGAAAAGAGTTTTATTGAAGGACATTATCTTAGGAAGAGAAAGAAGGGACAGTGATTTTAAGTAAAACAATGTGTCTGTCACTGAGACAATCGTTTGGGCCAGTTTTCATGGATTCACGATTTTGTCCTAGAGAGGACTAGGGAATAAAAACTGAGAGGAGTATTTCACTAAAACTCCTATCAGGTGCTAGGAACTCATGGCAGTACTGTTTTAAGATACATAACTGAATACAGTAGTCCCCCCTTTATCAGTGGGGGATACACTCCAAGACCCCCAGTGGATGCTTGAAACCTAGGATAGTATGAAAACCTATATGTACTATGTTTTTTGCTACACATACATATCTTTTCACTTAAACGGAGCACTTTACAGATTCTCTTTGGCATCTCTGAATTGCCTGCATTACTACTCTTGTGTTTGGGGGCCATTATAAAATAAAACAAGGGTTACTTGAACACATGCACTGTGCTACCATGACAGTCAAGCTGATAATGGAGATGGCTACTAAGTGGCTAAGCATGTACAATGTGGATACACTGGACAAAGGGAGAGTCACGTCCTGGGCAGGACAGAATAGGATGGCACAAAATTTCATCTCACTACTCAGAATGGCGTGCAATTTTAAACTTACAAGTTGTTTATTTCTGGAATTTTCCATTTAATATTTTTGGACCCTGGCCGACCATGGGTAACTGAAACTGTGAAAAACAAAACCAGGAATAAAGGGGGCACTAATGTATAAAACATTCTTTCCACTCTTTAGATCACCCGCAGCAGCAGGGAGAGCTTCTAAGTATCAGAATCCTTGGCAGCTGGTGACTAAAGTGATCAAAACAGAAAAGATGGCAATTGCTGCCATCATCAGAGTAGTTCTGTTTCTGAACATGTGGGAAACAAATATCTACCGTATTTGTAACTGTTTACTATTCATGGCTCTTGTTATTTGTTTCTATTCTGTCTTCCACTCTTCTTCTGCCTTTTCTGATATTGAGCATTTTATATAATTTCATTTTCTCTCTTCTCTTAGCATATCAATCAAACTTCTTAAAAATCTATCAGTGGTTGCCCTAGAGCTTGCAATATCTATTTACACCAAATAAGTCCATCTTCAAATAACACTATTATGCTTCCTGGACGGTCCAGGTACCTTATAACAGTATTATCAATTCCCTGCTCTCACTCTTATAACACTGATGTCATTCATCTCACTTATCAATAAACTATAATCACCAATACATTGTTACTATGATTACTTTGAGCAAACAGTTTTCAATTAGATCAATTAGGAATAAGAAAATCAAATATTTTATCTTACCATCATTTATTCCTTCTCTGACACTCTTCTTCTCTTTATGTAGTGCCTGACATATGGTGCATGCTGAAGAATAATAAACCCAGCATGACAATATAATTTTTAATGTAGAAAGGGAAATGAAAGGTGATTTAAGTGCACTCATTCTGTAGCCTTTTGTAGCTGGGATTAAATAGAAAAAAGAAAAGTGCTCTGTGATTTAAAGTATAAAGGAACTACCAGAACTAAAATCAGAATATATTTATGGTCATGGCCTCTGCCTAGTGGAATTAGGGTGTTGGAGTTTATGGCTTCCCTGGGTTTCATTGGATTTTTTTCTATGTATATATGACAATACAAAATATTATTATTATTTAACACAAATTGATAGCTATTAGAAAATTATATTGAGAAAATATTTACACATGTAGGAAAAGAGTTAGCTAGAAATATGTTTCATATCAATGTTGGTTATTATACTGAAAGGTCAATAATCTGAATAAGCAGCATTAGCAAATTGGTTAAATAATACTACAATGAAATCCCACTCAGCTATTAAAATTGTATAACTATTTCTAATGATATTAGAAAACATTCACACTATACTAAGGAAACAAATCAGGTTAAAAATCAATCTGTCTAGATCCTCCAGACAGAAAATCAATGTGGAAACAGTGGCCTTAAATGACACATTAGACTAGCTGGATTTAACTGATATTTTCAGAGCATTTCACCCCAAAGCTACAAAATATACATTCTTCTCAAGTGCACATGGAACATTTCCAAGATAGACCACATGTTAGGCCACAAAACAAGTCTCAATAAATTTAAGAAGACTGAAATCATACCAAGCATCTTCTCTGACCACAATGCTATGAAACTAGAAATCAATTACAAGAAGAAATCCAGAAAGCACACCAATACATGGAGGCTGAATAACATGCTACTAAGTAGCGAGTGGGTCAAAAATGAGATCAAGGAGGAAATCAGAATATATCTCAAGACAAACGAAAATGAAAACACAACAACCCAAAATCTCTGGGACGCAGTGAAAGCAGTCCTAAGAGGGAAGTTCATAGTAGTGCAGGCCTACCTAAAGAAGCAAGAAAAATCTCAAATCAACAGGCTATTCTTACACCTCAGGGAACTGGAAAAAGAACATCAAAACAAGCCCAAAGGGAATACAAGGAAGGTAATAATAAAGACCAGAGCAGAAATAAATGAATTAGAGACCAGAAAAACAATACAAAAGATCAACAAAACCAAGAGCTCATTTTTTGAGAAGATAAACAAAATTGACAAACCTCTAGCCAGACTCATAAAAAAAAAAAGAGAGAGAGAGAGAGAGAGGACTCAAACTAGTGAAATCAGGAATGAAAGAGGTGAAGTGACAACAGACACCACAGAAATACAAAAAAATTTTAAGACATTACTATGAGCAAGTATATGTTAACAAATTAGACAATCTGGAAGAAATGGATAATTTTCTAGAAGCATACAACCTCCCAAAGCTAACTCAAGAAGAAACAGAAAATCTGAATAGACTGATTACTACCAAGGAAATTGAATCAGTAATCAACAAGCTCCCAACAAACAAAAGCCCTGGACCAGGTGGCTTCACAAGTGAATTTTACCAAACATTCAAAAAAGAATTATCACCTATTCTTCTCAAACCATTCCAAAAAATCCAGAAGGAGAGAAGACTCCCAAACTCTTTCTATGAAGCCACTATCACTCTGATTCCAAAACCAGACAAAGATAGTACAAAAAAAGGAAAACTACAGGCCAATATACCTGATGAACATAGATGCAAAAGTCCTCAACAAAATATTAGCAAACAAAATTCAGCAATATATTAAGAACATCATACACCATGATCAAGTGGGTTTCATCCCTAGTATGCAAGGTTGGTTCAATATCCGCCAATCAATTAATGTGATACACCACATCAACAAAATGAAAAATAAAAATCATATGGTCATATCAATAGATGCAGAAAGAGGATTGGACAAAATACAGCAGCCATTTATAATAAAAACTATTAGCAAAGTGGAAAGAGGGATCTTATCTCAACATAATAAAGGCCATATAATAAACCCACAGCTAACATCATACTCAGTGGGGAAAAGCTAAAACCATTCCCCTTAAGATCAGGAACAAGACAAGGCTGTCCACTTTCTCCACTTTTATTCAACATAGTTCTGGAGTTTTAGCCACAGCAATCAGACAAGAAAAATAAATAAAAGGCATCCAAATCGGTAAGGAGGAAGTAAAATTGTCATTATATGCAGGGGACATGATACTATATATAGAGAACCCCAAAGACTCCATCAAAAAACTATTGTAACTGATAGATGAATTCAGTAAGGTAGAAGGATACAAAATTAATATTCAGAAATCATTTACATTTGCATATACCAATAATAAACTATTGGAAGGAGAAATTAAGAAAACAGTCCCATTTACAACTGCTTCAAGAACTATAAAATACTTAGGAATAAATTTAACCAAAGAGGTAAAAGACCTGTACTCAGAAAATTATAAGACACTGAAGAAAGAAATAAAAGAAGATACAAATAAATGGAAACACCTACCATGATAATGGATAGGAAGAGTTAATATAGTTAAAATGTTCATACTGCCTAAAGCAATATATAGATTCAATGCAGTTCCTATCAAACTACCAAGGACATTTTTCACAGAAATAGAAAATATCTTAAAATTTTTATGGAACCATAAAAGACCCCGAATAGCCATGGCAATCCTGAGAAATAAGAACAAAGTCAGGGGTATCATGCAACCAGACATCAAAACATACTACAAGGCTATAGTAATCAAAACAGTATGGTACTGGCATAAAAACAAACACATAGACCAAAAGAACAGAATAGAGAGCCCAGAAATGAACCCATCTATATACGGTCATTTAATCTATGACAATGAAAGCAAGAATTTACATTGGCGTAAAGATAGTCTATTTAATAAATGGTGCTGGGAAAATTGGACTGACACATGCAAAAAAAATGAAACTGGACCACCTCCTTACGCCATATACAAGAACAAATTAAAAATGGATTAAAGACTTAAATGTAAGACCCAAAACCAGAAAACTCCTAGAAGTAAAAATATAGGGAGTAAATTTGCAGACATTACCCTGAGCAATATTTTTACTGATACATCCCTGTGGGCAAGGGTAGTAAAAGAAAAAATAAACATATGGGATTACATCAAACTTAAAAGTTTTTTCACAACAAAGGAACCATCAATAAAACAAAAAGGAAGCCTACTGAATGGGAGAAGATATTTGTTAACGATATATCTGATAAGGGGTTAATATCCAAAATTTATAAAACACACATGCAACTCAACACCAGAAAAACAAACAACCCAATTAAAAAATGGGCATGGGATATGGAGAAACATTTCTCTAAAGAGGACATACAGATGGCCAACAGACATATGAAAAAATGTTCAACCTCACTAATCATTAGCGAAATGCAAATAAAAACCACAATGAGACACCACCTTACCCCTGTCAGAATGGCTATCATCAATAAATCAACAAACAAGTGCTGGCAAGGTTGTGGGGAAAAGGGAACCCTGGTGGACTGTTGGTGGGACTGCAGATTGGTGCAGCCACTGTGGAAATCAGTATGGAGGTATCTCAGAAAACTGGAAATGGAACTACCTTATGACCCAACAATTCCACTCTTAGGTATTTATCCAGAAAAACCCAAGATGCTAATTCGAAAAAATATATGCACCCCTACATTCATTGCAGTGCTATTTACAATAGCCAAGACTTGGAAACAATCAAAATTCCCATTGGTAGACGACTGGATTAAGAAACTGTAGTACATTTACATAAAGGAGTATTACTCAGCTATAAAGAAGAAGGAAATCGTACCATTTGCAACGATATGTATGGGCCTAGAGAACATTATGCTAAGTGAAATAAGTCAGTCAGAGAAAGACAAATACCATAGATCTCACTATATATAGAATCTAAAGAACTGAATAAATGAGTAATGTAAACAGAAATAGTCTCAGAGACACAGAAGAAAAACTGATGATTGCTAGATGGGACGGGGATGGGGATGAGGGAGAAGGGGAAGGGACGAGACAACATAAATTGGTAACTACAATATGGCCTCAGTGATAGAAAGGACAGTTTGGGGAATACAATAAAAAATGTTGTAAATATTTTTTAGGGGGCCAGATGGACTCATGTCTTGTTAGGGAGACCACTTCATAGATGGTGTAGAGGCCTGACCACTGCACTGTATATCTGAAGTTGCCGTTAAATAATATTATATGTCAACAATAATTTGATACATATATAGTCATGGGATGTGGAGTACAGTGTGGGAATGGAGTCAATGGAATTGTAATAGATATGTATGATATCAGGGGTGAGGGTGCAGTGGATGGGGAGGGGTGTTATCACTTTGTGAGGGGCAAAAAGGATAACTATTGCATTGTTTTGTACACCTGAAACTAATAATAATAATAATAATAATAATAATAATAATAATAATAATAAATCAATCTGTCCAGTGTGTGTCCTTTACAAAATATGAATGCATTTTTAAAGTATGAAGTGTTCATAATCTATTGATATTGTTTTTAAAATTTTGTTTTTTCCTCAAAAATTACTTTACAATGGCCATATA
>NW_017731987.1:88253-117688 GCF_001890085.2 Hipposideros armiger
GTGTATGTGTGTGTGTGTGCCCACAAACACATTCATGTGGTGTGTTTGTATGTGTGTATTTTTTTCTGAAATATGTAACAGTAAGTTAGCATCATGCTCCTTTACCACTGAATTATCAGTGTACATTTTCTATGAACAAAAATGTTTCTTACACAACAACAGTATCACATTACATTAAGGAGTATATAATATTAGCACAATTTATAATCAGTGCTGTTAACCTTGGTCACACAACTAATATATTGTCTGCCAGTTCTCTCCACAGTACAGTTATTATATTTCCCTTTCCATGATCTTTCTTTGGAAGTGAGTCTTTAAGTCCAGCCCACGTGCAAGGAGAGCATTAATATCCACCTCCTGGAAGAGAATACCTACATGTTATGTGTTTGCAATTCTTCTAAAAGGACGACTTGTCTACTCCTTTTCTTACTTATTTATTCAATCATTTATCCATTCAGTTATTTATTTATATAAGTATGAGCTCATGTATATTTATCTTATACTTTGGGTTATAATCTCATAGTATGGTATTTATTATGTTACCCCAAGTTTTCCAGCTTTGGACAATGAGAGGTCTTTCAGAATGACTCCTGCATGCCTCTCATTTTGTTTTTTGAGTATTTATTTACTTTCTTGTACTAAAAGGTGCTCCAGGCTTATCTTGTATTTTTTCTGCCCCAGTCCTAGAAAAGCCATTTCTCTTGTTGTTGAGAATGGTATTAGAAACCAGGAGCTGGGTACCAGTGTTCTGACTGCCATTGGGGTATCATTGCTTCTAGTGAACAGTGCAGGGGAATATATGTATGTTTATGAATCAATGTATACTCATAAACTATAATCATCTATATCTGTCTATCTATCTATCTATCATCTATCATCTATCTATCTGTCTATCTATCATCTATCTATTATCTATCTATCATCTATCTATCTATATCTATCACCTATTTATAAAACTAAACATGAGTTCATACTAATGTTTCAACTCTAACCTAGAACCACATGGTTCATTCTAGACTTATTCACTGGATTGTCATTTCTTTCTGACAATGAGAAATCTGGCTTCCAAAATCTAATATTAATTTGCCTATTTGCTCAGCCCTAGTATAGATGCAAAGTACTTTCAGAATTGTTAAACCATACTCCAGTTAGAACCAATTTTACCAACTAGAATATAGTGTTTACGTACAGTTCTTTTGTCTTTAGCCTTACAGTTGCCAATCAAAATATTGTTTTCCAAAGTTAATTAGGTCAGCTCCATTTTCCCTACCTACTTCAGAGAGATTATGTCCTACATTTGTAATACAGTTATATTCATTTTTCTTAGACTGAAGTTGAAATCAAATTTTCCCAAATTTGGCCTGTGGTTACCTCTTCAAGCTGGCTCCTATGTCCTTCTTACGTATCTCTACCACTTCCTCAGCCATTCCTTACTTCTACCATCACAAGATGTTCAAGCCTTGTATTTAATTTTTCTTATCCCAGTCCCAAAATCATTCATTTCTTCAGGTTGCCCTGGAACTATCACTGCTTTAGGCTCTTTTAGTGAACAGATTTAGGAAAGATGTATGTATCTATAAATGTACATGAGCCATTGCTCTATGTGTGTATGTGTGTGTGTATCTAATAGTTATTTTGAATTTAAAATTATAAAAGGAAAATCAGAAAGAAAGCTGCTAATGTGCTTGAAAATATAAAACACTATCTCTTTCACAAACATCTCCTTCTTTATTATAGTTTCCTAGTTAAACATGTATACCTACAGAATTACTATTCAGAAAGAATTATTAATTTTTCCTTTTCAATCTTTATTTGTTTTTTAATTGATAGTTCTGAAATAGTATTGTTAAGTACATGTTTTTCTTCTTTAAAAATAAGTTCTTACAGCATTGTATGGAAATGTGCATTCCATTACAAAAAAAATCTACTTAACAAAATTGTGCAACATGTATAATTTAGGGAATTATACACACTAAATCACAAATTATGAACTTAAGGAAGGAATATTACCCCAAATACACATGTCAATTTTATAATAGGAGGAGGTTGCAGACAATTTTAGTACTCTACATCAAGTTAAATTGGCCTTTTCAGTGACTTCCTTCCCAAGTAGAGACAGACACTATTTGCAAATGACAGATAGAAAATTTGGAAGATGGGAGAAAAATTCTCACCCTCACTTTTTATCTCATAGACATTTGAACTAGGCAGTTGGTTACACTGATCTGAAAAACCCAATAAAATTCTGGAACTGTTGCCTGGGGTAAATTTTTCCACTGTCAATTTGAAAACTAAAGGCACATTTTAATATTACAACTCTGTCATCTCACTATGGAGTAAATATTTAAACTTTGCTTCTGTTTAATAACTGATATGATTACCTTCTTCTGGAAATATAATTAAATTTTGACCATATCTTGTAATATGAAATTCAAACAATCATTGAAAACCTTACAGTATTTTTTTTCCTATCATAAAAATTTAAGATGGAATCTAAACATAACATGAAAACTTGTACAAATATCTGGTGACTCTAACTTCCTAGGCAATTTGAATAAGGTGAAAATTTAGGATGGATATTAATATTGGTCTGTGATGGTTATAGATTTAAAAATGGAACTACCCTGCAGCTGGATATCCATAGGCGACTTTATAAGATACAGAGGTAAATGTGAGCTCTGAGCAATAGGGTCACCAGTTCTATTCCCACATGGGACAGTGAGCTGTGCCCGAGCTGAGCTGCCGCTGAGCCTGTTGGCAGGATGGCTCAGCTGGTGAGAGCACGTGCTCCTAACAACAAGGTTGCCTGTTCGAGATGGTGGGCTATGCCCAACTGCAAGTAAAGACTGAACTTGGCACCTTGAGCTGAATTGCCACCTGGGTGGCTCAGGGGATAGAGTGTGGGATCTTAACAACAAGGCTGCCTGTTCAACTCCCACATGGGATAGTGGCTACACCCACCCACAACCAATTGGACATAGCACCTTGAGCTGAGCAGCACGACTGAACTTGGAGCTGAGCTTGCTGCGTCCTCCACAACTAAGATTGGAGGACAACAACTTGGCTGTTCCCCTTCCCCAATTTCCCAGTACTGTTCCCCTCCCCCAATTCCCCAATAAAATCTTTAAAAAACTCCCAAAAAACCAAAAGATTCTTTTTCTTGATAGGTAAGCTTATCTAAGAAACATGTCTAATCTTACATAAAAAAATGCATCATCTAATCAAGGTCAGTAGGCAAATAGTACCCTATAGGACTTAAGACATTATACATAAGCTAGTTATCTAACATATATTAGGTATATCCTCTTTCTATCAAATTGTTACATTAAGGTAAAAGAAGGATGAATCAATGGCATAGTAAGAATGTTTCCAGGTTTATTTGTTTTTGTTTTAAGAAAAGATTACTATATTCACATAACTTTTTAGTTTTACTTTAGGGAAAAGAAACAACAATGAGGAAAAAGTTTATGAATCTCTCAGTTTCTCTTACGAAGTACTCCAGTTAAAACCAGCAATCATATGTACAACCACCAACTCTGAATACAATATGAATCACACATAGGAAATAGAATTTACCTAGATGAATTCCGGTTATTTTTTAAAATATATGCAATCATATTAGAGAGTACTGTGGCTTCTATAATTTGAGTTAATTTAGAAAATCAAACTTGTGCCTCCATAATATATAAGGAAATAATATAAGGAAATAAGACTCATTTTTCCATGTAAGTCATTCAGTAAAAACAAAGTTCACAGTCTGATTTACTTTTATCAAAAGGTAAAATGATTCACTGCTATATTTATATGGGTTATTTTAATCCTCAGTAGTTCCTACACACAAAATACATTTAGCATGTACTTATATCTGTTTGGGGTTCCCAAAGCAAGATAGTGATACAAAATTTAGTAAATTGGCTGAAGTTCATAACTAAAGAAAGAGAAATTGAATTATTGAAGTTAAAACGTTTACCAACTTCTGATTTTACAACAGCCTCTGGTATTGAGACCTGACTGTGGTTTCTTGAGTTTATTCATTATGAACATTAGTCAGTCTTATATTTTTAACATCCCCTCAGTGTCATCCTTTGTTTGGTGTTCCATTTTGCAAATTATATAATCATTTCATCTAACTTAAATTGTTCTGCCCAGGATTTCATTCATCATCATAGTAAAGTTTATTATTTTTAGCAAGTTGAATATATCTTGTTTATGAGATGAGACATATACGTATATATATTTTTAAGGTTTTATTTACAGTCATCAGCTCTGCCTGTGATGAACCATCCTTAGCTTTTTAGAAGCTTTTAAATGCGAAAAATATTATAAGCTGAGCAAGTTCTTTTCGGTTTTTCACATGATTAATTCTCTTTTATTAACACTTTCTTTTTAAAGTATATGCATGATTTCTTTTTCCAAAGTTATAATTTGATTTGGAGTTAACTGTTTTTGCATTCTGTTTCTTTTAAGCATTTTCACCTATTTAGGTTCTGAGGTTTAAATATGGGTAGTTGGACACTAAAGAAACTGCATTTTCAGAGAGACACATCCAGCAGATTTGAAAATCAGCACATCAAGGGGATGTATGACAGGCTTTTCATCCCATATGTCATTGTTCCTGATGACGCAAATGGCCCAGAGAATCCTCAGCCAGACCCTTTTATCTACATGGACGATTCCAGCATGAACCTGATACCACAGTATCCAGCTGGCCATACAATATGGAAGAAGTACCAGAAACGCACCTCATTCATGCACACACAACATAAAGAGTTGGGGACTCTGTTTAGCCACACCATAAATCTCCAGAAAGAACTTGCTTTGAAACCCAATCTACCGGAGTCAACAACAAAGACTTAGTTCAGGAAGCAGTGAGTCAAATGGAGGAAGCAGCAGCGGCAACAGCTATCACTAAAGCAACCAAGCCAGGTTCTTCCAGCCCGCCTCACCCATAACATCAACCAGTCCTTATTCTTCTTTTCTGTAGTTTCAGATTGTTATAGCCCCCTTCTGCCTCAGCCCTTAGGCCCTTCTAATTGGGCATGCCACTCTATCATCACTGAGAGTCCCATAAGTGATGTCCAAAGGCAAGGTCCTCAGTTGGAGAGGCTAGTGGCTTTGGTACCTGTTTTGTATGCTGATGCCGCGACATAGCCCAAACCATGGAACTGCACCGTTTTCCTGATGAAGATGAGCTATCTGACTCTTCTTTCCACTGTCTACATCAGCATTGCTCACCCACAGGCCCCAGATAGAAGAACAGGGTTCTTTTAGCATCTTTGCTGGACCAGCTGTGAGTCTATCTTCTGGCAAACCTCTCCAGTATGACAAGCTGAGACTTTGTAGCCTACAGCCTAAGAGACAGCCTGGAATTTCAGAACCCCTTCAGCATGAAGGACCTTGGATTTCTCTGATCAAAATGTTAATAAATACCAGATTGTATATATGTGTGTACATATATATGTGAGTGTATGTGTGTGTGAGTATATATATATATGTATATATATATATATATATACATATATATATATATACACACATATATATATGTAGTTGTTCTTTAGAAAACTGAAGATATGACATAAAAGCCTCTTTTGGATAACTACCCAAGGCAGATGGAAATCATCTGGGTACTTAGAGCAAACTGAGAGAAAGGTGCAGTTTACTGCCATACCCAGTGCAGGGTTCTGCTGCCCACTTGCCCAGGGCACTCAGAGAGCCCTACATTCCCTGAGAAGTGCCGTTGCACCTACATGCTCTGCAGTAACCTGCCCCTGGCACAATAGAACAACAATTGTGACAAACCCCAGCTTGCATGCGACCCTTCTGAGTTTATCATGCTCGCGGGTGTTTTTGTTAGTTTGTTTTCTTAAACTATCCCTCTTAGAAAATATCACACGGTTTTCTCTTAGATTTGGTTATGCATAAAATGACATTTTTAAAAAATCTCTGTGCAAATATTTGTAATGTTACTATGTTAAGATACTGTCTGTGGTATCTTCCAACTCTCCTTTTCTTTAGGCTTTCATTCAGCATTTAAACACTGCCAAGTCCTATAAAAACAAAGCAAAACAAAAAAGCAACTTCTCTCACCTCAGCCTCCATCTAGCAACAAGTTGATTATCCCTACCCGCCCACCCTCGCTTTACAGCCAAACTTCTTGAAAGAATCTCCTGTACACCTTGTTGAAACATGTCCATGTACTCTTCTGCCCAGTGAAACCTTGTTTCTGCTTCATGTTCAAGAGAAACCATTCTCAAATAATTGTCAAAGACATCAATTTCCATAACTGAGGTACAGTTTTCTATCCTTGTTTTATCCTGGGAAAGCATATGTCACTTATCAACTGTCTCCTGGAAAATACTGGTGATCTCAAAGGAATGCAAAACATAACATGTTCAAAATAAAATGAATAATATTTCCCCAAAATCTATTTCAGCTGGAATTCTGTAGGCATGAATGGCTCCACTATCCACTTCATGGATGGATATAATTTTAGTCATTAAAATTTACATTTTCACTTCTTCACAATATGTAGCTATATTGGTCTTGGGGATAAAAGGATATTTTTGTGGAGTAGAATATAAAAGATATCATATTTTTATTAACTAAGTGATAGTAAATATATAGTTTTCCTCCGAAGTTCCACTAGAGAGGTTGTTGTGTGACCAAAAATCAAGTTTGGAAGCAGAACCTGAAAAAAGTGTGTGCTACTTCAAACACTTAGAAATTAGGAAAAGAAGACGGCCTCTGAGTTAAAATAGTACACACAATTATTCAATAAATTATCTGTGGGAGTAACCGAAAGATGGCTTAAAATTTTAATTGAAGACTTTGGAAACACCCAAAATCTAACAAAGCTTTCAGGGTGTAATCTCACTTAATCACATGTAAAATGTATGGAAAGTTCAAACTGGAAGAGATATTTAGCTAGAAAACAGAAAACAAAATTGCAATGAGTCAGCTCTATTAACAGGTATATGGTGAAAGTCTTGGGGCAGGTATCTCATCCCTTTTCAGATCTAAGCTTCTGACTCTTGAGACCTAGTGCCATTAAATATGTCAATCACACAACTGATTCCCCTTTCATGCTTGACTATCCAATCATAAATTGACTTTTCATGGTGAGCAGGCTACAGGAAAAGGATATAGTTATGCCACATGTGCTTACTTATTACAATATATCAGTGAATAAAGACATACCTTGGCCCTGCAGTTCTACTGCAGTCTTTTGATTTAGATAACCCAAACCCAGTCAGCTATGCCTTCTCAATTTCAAATTCATTTACGATTTCTAGAGTTGGACTCTAGAATATGAAGGTCTAATTAAAGTAATGCTACTTCCTTGCAGGAAGATCACTTTCACTTGAAAAAGCCTTATGTTTATTCAATTGACCACATTTTAACCAGCATTCTTCTTCTTAGACTCTAGAAACAAATCTGTGCAATTAAATGTTACTTAATGGACTTCTCCTTTACCATTTCTATAAGAACAGTACCTTTAATGAGTAACATATTAGCTTTAAACTTTAAATTTTTCTTACTATAGCACAGGCTGGTAATTATAGTCACACGCTTAGCATTTGTTACTCATAAAGGAACCATGCCAATTCTGCCCCTACCCCCCCACCCCCACCAGCCATCACGAATTACTAAGATGATCTCATTCTATTCCACCATTCAGCATAAATTACAGGGTGAGGATGAAGCCTAAACATGCCTTTTCTGGACACATCTTTTGGTCTGATTCTAATCTCTTGACTTTCTTAAACATTTCATCTTGTATTTCTCAAAATTGATTTTTCAAAGTTAGAAAATGGAGATTTTATTTTTTCTTAATAAACATATTAACCTTAAATAAACATTATTGTCAAGACCATTCTTCTTTTTTATATTGTCAACTCTCAACATACCTGTTAGCTTGGATTTTTTTTAACTTTCTTATATTGCCTCATTAGTTTTTATTTAATTTCTTTTTTTCCTAAATAGTTCTCCTTTTGCTTTGTCTTCCAAGTTATCTCCAATATTCAAATGAAGAATGTTATCCTGGTTGTTGAAGATGAAATTTCTGTACTGTTCTTTGACAGTTTTGCTCTCTATAAATAAGGGATTAAATTGAAGACAAGCACTTGGCTTGTATCTTTGGATTTTCAGTGACTTGCACATTATTTAGAACAAAGTAGAACCCAATGGTAAATATTTTTTCACTCATGAATAAAACCCTTCATTTTCTCACAAAAATGTAATAAAGGAAAATTGACAAAGCTATATATTTTACTCTTGGCATATTTGAAATGTGTAATTATGTGACTTGAAAGGTGTTAAAAGTAGACAATTATATAAGAATAAACCCCACTACTAAGTATATCTGCATTTTTTATTTTTCTACTTTTTCTTTTTAACAATTAAAAATTACTATGGGAGCATGTGGCATAGTCCTATAACAGAAGGTTTATAAAATCCCTTGAAAGACTGACATTTCGCCATTTTATATTTCTCGTGTTTGTACATTCACCCTCTTGTGCTCTAGAAATGTCACATCTCTTATTTTCTCCATCAAATTTTAAAAAGGCCAGAATTAGCATTGCTAGTTAGATAATCCAAAAGACAATATTGTTCCCATATAATGTGCTCATAGAACTTTGTTTGCTTTCATGAGAGAGATTTTCACAGAAAAAGAATGTTCACATCTACCTTTTCCCTCCTGCCATGTCCTCTCACAAACCAAAATTGTAATGGCTACTGGTAGTAGTTTTAAATTTTTTTGTTCTATGTGAAGCACTGTTCTAAGAGGTTTGTCTCACACACACACACACACACACACACACACACACATATTTAATCACAAAAAACCCACAATTCTTATTCTCACTTTTTTTTTTCCAGAAAAAAAGGGTCAGAAAGTTTCTTTGTTAAGCATGATATAAAGCCATTTTCCTTAGTACTGCATTTTGTATACTGAGTCTCTATATCACCATTGCATATATGGTATAGAACTTCCAGCACCCTTTTTAAAACATCCTCATAATAGGGTTGCTCTAACCTGACCCAACATTTTTTTCTAACCTTTATTAATTAGTATTTTTGTTATCTTTGTAAGGCATTTCTGGGCCTAATACCAGATATATAAATACAATATAAAGTATTATTAACATTTACTGAGTTGTTTATATAAACTAAGTGTGAAATGGCAGTGCATTGACATGGCATCTTTATTCTACTGAGATGATAAATTTTTTATTTGCTTATTATGTTTCATCATTGAGTGGTCACTTATTAAATAGAGATGAGTTAGACTGAGGTTACATTTAGAATGCTCCTTTTGGGAAAAATTTTATACTATTTAAAGTAGCATACCTGCATTAATGCCTTTTGTTTATAATATCAAAATAGGATAATAACATTTTTTTCCATGCAACTTCCTAGAGATATGGATAATATGTACTGTTACACATATAATCTATATTAAGAACCTAACATTTGTGATATTTTATGTTTTCTGCCACGTTTTTTAAACTAAATGATAGGCAGAATAAATAGAATAATTACAAAATCTTGAATTTTTGTGTGTGAATTTGGTATCTTCTATTGTGCGCTCCCATTTTATTTTACTTTGTTTCATTTTAATTCTATATAATTACTAAGCATAACAATGGATTGTTATCATATATTTTTTTAAGATAGCAATTTAATAAACTTTAGAAGAATGTTCCTGGTCCCATGGCTAACCAATTCTCTTTTCAGTATAACATTTGTCTGGCTCATTCTTTCATTTTTACAACAGATAAATTTTCATTTGGAAGTTAATTGTGGGAATGGGGATAGGATTGATGCTAGCCTTTTTGAGAAGCAATGATCTATGATCACAGGAACCTAAAAAAAAGCTGTGGGGGGAGATAAATGCATCTATTGAGAAAGTGTTAATTGTGTTTAAGGTTGAGGCAACCTGGTTGTTTTGCATAAAGGGAGTTTTCATAATGAGGTATGTGCTTAATTCTTTCAGAGGGAGTGGGTGTATTCAGGTGTGGTCCTGTCTCTGCAGCCTGAAAGATGTTTTCACCTCCCTGGTTTTTAAAGCCCACTATTTTTGGTAGATCTAAATCAACCAAAACTCTGTTTGGGATAGCTCTGCAAGTTTATTCTTTTGATATTTGTCTACATAGACCCTTTCCCTCCTTTCATTGAGCTCCTCAGGAGATTAAAAGATAATAAACAGCTTTTTCCTTTTCTTCAACTTAGATCTTTAAAAGGTATACCTATTGCTCTGAGTCAATAAAAGGAGTATGTCTGGTCCAGTAGCTGTGCAATTTTTTTTTTTCAGTAGATAGCAGTAGGAAAAAGCAAAGGCTTTTTGCTTGTAAAAACATTTACTGTCTCCTAGCAATCTGCAGTGATGCTATGCAAGTCTGACAATAGATAAATGTTTTCCAATGACATAAAACTTTACAGTAATATAGGAAAGTTACTTAACTGTTTGCCTCAGGAGTTGATTCCTGATTCTAGAGTTTCAAAAAGCCTTGACTGTAAGCTAACCTCATGGAATCATTAGTTATTAATAGCAATATGGACTTAAAGCAATAACTGTTTTGTCGAACTTCTATATTTTTCCAGTGGGACACCTGAGATGTTGAGCGATTAAATAACCTTCTAAAGTCACATGATTATTTTAGGTATTGAGCAGGGACTGAAATACTCACCATTCTTATTGAAAATCCATCCCTTTTTCCATGATGGCATGGCCATCTTACCTAAAATGCTTAGGGCTGAGGTTGAACTGACTGGTGGGCTGGAGAAGAAACTATACAGTTTCTAAAAAATAACTTGTATTTTTGAGGCATACATGATGGAATACAACAGTGTATAGTCAGTGCAAATGTGCACCACTGTAATAAAATTACCTGCTTCTCAACTGGAGTTTGGGCATGGTCAAGGTGTGGATACCACAGCTGGTGGACATAGCAACTACATAGCTTGTAAACTTAAATAGTGGATCAGACCAAGGTTGAAAACAAGCCTGCAGGGTTGAGGAATCAGAAGGGGCCAGATGGCGACCCAGGTCTTTCCATTCCAAAAAAAAAAAAAAAATCATGCTTGGATTTAAAAAAACTGTATATTTATTAAATAAAACCAGCCTACATGTAGAATTGCCAGGTCTAGCATACAAAAATACAGGACTCCTAGTTAAATTTGAATTTATCTGTTTATTTGTATTTTATCTGACAAACCTAACTATAAGTCACCCGCCACTTTGCAAACTTTAGTTTAAGGAAACGATAGGTAGGTTGACTTTTGTGGTGTGTGCCCACCTCTGAGATTTGTCAGCGACCTTTACGTAAGGTATCACATATTATTCTGAACACTCGTTCAGAGATGGTTGTTCTCCTTTTACATTATAGTAAATTATTTGCATATTATATTTTTGAGGTAGCAAATTTCACATTTAATATGCAAGAACAAAGTATCTGAGGTTCTTTCAGTTACCTAAAGCATATAGCAAAAGTGAATAAAAAGACAATTTTATCATTAGCTTCTAGGAAAGATTACTGTTTTCAATATAAGAAATCCTTACAGGAAGGTTTTCTCTGGGAAGACAAAATTCCTATGTATTATTACAGGCAAACGTAATAATAATAGAGGCAGAGTGCTCAGTCTCCTTGAAGCTTTGCCCCAGTCAGTTCATAAAAATCAGATAGGCTAAGAACAAGCTGCAACGCATCCACCAAAGTTATAATTAACATTAACTTGAGAAAGAGTTGTGGCTCCGCTTAATGTTAAATTCCATTTGATCTTAATTGAAAGGAGGCATGGAGTTACAGGAAACAGACCCTTACATTGAAAAGGCCATGGTAATGTGTTTAGAATTTCCCAAGAAACAGAAGGAGATCTTGAGAGCACAGACATTTGGAAGCAGAGAAGTTAAGCCCTTAACACCTCACAGCAACACAACTCTTTGGTCATACTTTGAAGGCCTTGGCTCTGGGATTTATTCTCTCCTCATCTGCGATAGGCCCAGAAAGGTAATTTTGCTTTTGAAGCAAGTCATTCTCCACAACACTGTCAATGTGTTTTCTGTTACCTTCCTTCTAATGCTTAGTTACCTCTCTCTCACAGGGTACCTGGACAGTTAAGGTATTTGAGAAAAAGCGTCGAAATAAAAACAGGCTGAAGAAAGCAATTTTTAAAAAGTTAATCAACTCATCAAATGTTTATTTAAGTTTTCCAAGCACTAGCCATCATTCTAGGCCTGGGTTTCTCCTCAAGGAACACACGATTTGAAGGGGGATGCAGAGACACACAGAGAAGAGAGGACAATAAGTATGTAGATGTAAATACAGGAAGAATTTCTTTATTCTTTCATAGGAGGGAGTTGAAATTCATGGAAATTGATATTTGGGGTTTTGAATGCTGAATAGGAAATTGCCAGATTAATAAGGGAAAGAAAGTCTTTTGTGACATTTTGTTGCATTTATGATGAGTTCTGGTCAGTTGCATTTATAGAATATCCCTTAATTTTGATTTGTCTAATTCTTTCCTCAGGATTAGATTTAGGTTAAGCCTTTTTGGGGTTTGCTGTACTTTACATTGAATTGTGGCAGGGGCTCATAGTCAGTTTGCCCTGTTATTGTTATGGTGGTGTTAAGTTTAATCACATTGTCAAGGTGGCCTGTACCAGACTTCTCATTTTAAAGATGCTTTTCCCTTTTGTAATTACTAAGCAATCTATGGGGTTATATTTTATTTAACATGCTATGCCCATACTGCTTCCTAACGACCTTTTACCCAATGCGTGCATGCTTTTTGCATACCTTGATGATCCTTAACTGGCTGCGTAATGTTAGAAAAATTCAGAAATTGCTCATAAAAATCTGGATTCCCAGGTTCTTGTTAAAAATTGGAAGATGTGGCCACACTGGGCCTGTATTCCTCCTGAGCTGAATAATTGCTAAAAATGGAGCAGTGACTGTCTTCTAAAAATGAGACTGTGGTTTTCAATTTGCCAGTTTCCATCATTCCCAGTTGTGTACCACTGCCTTAATCACTCACTTATGGATTCTATTTCTCCTCTGTAACCATTTTGAGTTTTCTATCCTTGTGCTATGGTTTCTAATTTAGTGATTAGCATGGCTGGTGATAGTGAGGGAAATGGAAGCCAGCAGAAGGAGCTTAGGGCAAAATATTGACAACTTTGGTTTTAAATGTTTCATAGATTTGGCAATCATTTTCCGAAAATCAGAAGAGCCACCTGAACACATGGATGCAATCATTTATTCAATATTTCATATAATATATTATTATAATATTATAATAAAATATGATCATTTACTTCCAATCTGCCTCCCTTACTGTTTTTTTCATTTGTTTGTTTTTGTCTTTTAAAAGATTTTATTGGGGAATTGGTGGAGGGGAACAGCGTTGGAGAATTGGGGAAGGGGAACAGACAAGCTGCTGTCCTTTTGCTCTTCAGTCTAGTTGTGGAGGACGTTGCTTCACTGGCCCATGTTGGTATTATCATTGCTCTCTTCCCAGGAGAGGCAGTCACTTGCCAGCCACTGGATGGCTGCTCACGCCGACTGCCAGCCATGCACGGTAGCTTATGGTAGGTCACTGCAGTAGCAGGGGCTGTAGCCTACGCAGTTGCTAGCAATTCAAGGCAGCCCAGCTCCAAGTCGAGCTGTTGATCACCATCTTAGCTTTAGAGGGCACAGCGTCACTGGCCCCATGTGGGATCTGAACCGGGGCCCTGCTGCTCAGAGCCGACATCCCAAGCCATCTCTTAACCAATGCGTAACTCGGCCGGCCCCTCCCTTACTGTTTCACCACTCATTTTTTCTCCCCTACACCTGGCACATAATAAACACTCAATAAGCTTTATCAAATAAATAAATGATTCATATGAGTGAAGAAACTTACTTGTCAAGAGGCATTTGAGGAGGAAAATATTCATGAGCCAGATAACATGAACCTCAAAGGATAGAGAAGTGAGGGGAGGTTGACATGATCTGTAGGATGAGCGATGTGTTAGAATGAGCCGCCTCTGCTTCCTGTAGGCTGGGGTGGAAGAGAGGTCATGCGGGAAAAACATTTTAGTGAAGGCAGGAAGGTGGCTGGGGGGAATACGAATAAACTGTCAATGGAATAGACAGCAGGGAGGTGAGTGGACAAGAAAGAGTAACACGATGTCAGGGTAATTTGGCGAATCAGAGTAACAGACAAAAGCAGAATGACTGGAGTCCTGCAGCTTTAGTTTGGGGGTAATACAGGCTGAAAAGGTAGTGTTAGGGGCTTGATAAGGTGGAAGTTGGTAGGGTTTGTTCCAGGTTCCGGAGACAGTGTTAGTGGAAAGTTATTCTGTAAGAATTTCACTCATGGATCTGGAGATGGAATGAACTTGCTCTGTGGATTCAAACGTTCCAGTGGAATCAACAGCAGCCTGCAGTAATTTGAAAGCTGACTTTTTGTAATTTGAGACTACATTTAGGTTGTTAAAGGTGGGACCCTCTGCAGCAGATTGGAGAGTGCAGACTCAAGAGAACAGAGGAACTGGGTGGAGGAAGGGATTTGGTCAGGTTCTCAATAGTGGTTCTCAATAGTCCCTGTGCATTTTCAAATGTATGGATTTCTGAGCACAACCTAAGAGGATCATGTTTTGTCAGGCCTAAGGAGGAGTCCAAGAATCGCCCTATTTTACAAACAAACCAAGTAACGACAAGGGCCACACTTAGAAAGCACTGATTTAAATTTTAGAAGATGTTCTCCTCTTGAGGGAGGATTACTGCTTCAAAAGAGGCCTCTGGCTTAAACAATCAGGGATGGCAAAGTTCACCTCTGATTAATAGCCAGATTCTGTCATGGTTTGTTCTTGAAAGCAACAGCTCACTAGAAATGAAGCACAACTTTGCACACTTGGCTACATAGTCACGTGTCTATCAAAATATTGATATTATTCCCCAAAGAGCCTTAAATTGTACCTTTTAGGGAAAATAATGCCTTGAAATTGGCAACCAACTAGAAACAGTCTACTGTTATCAAGAAGGAATGATTCCTTTCAGAGTGTGTGTGTGTGTGTGCGCGCGCACAGACACATTTTTCACTTGCCCTTTTTTCATTATTTTGCTGTTCTTACACAGCTAATTAATTGGTTTAATTTTAAAGACTATAATGTGGAAGGTACATAAAGTTATTCAGCAAAATATTATGCAAGTCTGCTTTCAGATTTAGCAAACTCTTACAGGACTTGAGATCAACAGATTATTTCAATTTATTTTAGCTGTCGCTGAGTACCTACTTCAAGAGGGACAAGGCATCAGTTGTACTGGGGTTGTGGATATTAGTAAGATGTAGAATTTGCTCTCAGGAAATCCAAATTCTAAAAAAGGAGATTAAGAAGTAAATAATAAAGAACAATATAGTGCCAGAGGTTGAAGGAAAAAATATGTGTACCAGGTGGATAAGTAGTCTACTAATTAGCTATAAATTGCCCTGGGAAGCAACAGGACACAGGGAGGATAAGAGCACCCCCTGGAATCAGCTAACAGTAGACTCCAACTTTAAATATCACCTCTTAATGGCTGCATGGTTGACCTCTTCAAGCCTTAGTTCCTTGGTCTATAAAGTGGGAATGATGCTCAAGCAGCTGTTACAATGACTAAATGAAAAAATATTCATATGATGCTTAGCATGTGGGTGCTTGGTGTTCAGTCAGGACATGATACCTTTATAAGAGACACCCTCCCATTCGCATTCTAGAGCAGAACTACAGGTCAAGGTGCACTGTGGCTCGCTATGTTTAAGATCTTGTTTAACTTTTGGAAAATTATGTAACTTAGGGTGTCTTAGCAGAAAAAAATAATAATTTCTTTTTGTGTTCTAAATGGCCACTCATATATTGTACTTCTTGAGGTTTTTCTTTAAAAAACAAAACACTCAAGTATTTTAATGAGAAAATTTATAATTTATGTAAGAGAGTTTACTTTTTTGGATATAAAAAGCATCTTCTAGCCACCAGAAATAGAGTCTCTTGAGTTGTTCTGGTGAAGGAACATTAACCAGCAATGTTTATTTAAAATACCTGGCAAATTTTCTTGAGCTTCTCAGTTTGAATAGATACAGAAGACATAACACAAACGGTTTGTTTTGTTACATTGGCTGCCTGCTGCATCTTTAAAATACAAGCTGAAAAAGTCCCTTTTTATGACTGCCACATGAGTGTCCTGTTTTAGAACGATTACTCTCTGTAACGTTCTTAATCATTATCACTTTTTGCAGATTTTCACTTGAAGACTGGTCTGTGTAGCTAAAGGTGATGTGGATTTCCATGTATCATCATTATAAGTATAATATTTGTTTGTAAGCTGTTGAACATAAAGAGGCCAGGCAAATTGCAACATTGACAGTGAAGGTCTGTTTTTGTATACCATGTAATCTCAAATTGTAGACACGAGGGAGGCACTTGGTGAGCTCAAAATGACCAAGTCACCTCCTACTTGGACATTTTGCACTTCGCAAAATGTAATCTCTCTTTTAGAGCGTTAGAGATAATGCATCATTGTAGAAGGATAAATTTACCTCCTCCACTGTCTGACGTTAGCCAGGATTAAGCAATAGGTAGAACAGGACCCCATAAACAGTCGATGATGATTGATGAGTAACGTGTATGTGAGAGACTTTGGAAAGTATAAAGTCAATATAAACACCATTAGAGAAAAGCTAAACCCAAGAAATTGTTGCCATTATTTTCTATGCGTGTCATTAATCAGGTTAGAATTTTTTCTGAGTAAACATTCTCATCTCATTAATGTATTGAGGATCGTTTATGTGCCTAGCAATAGGTGAGGTAATTTGAGAATTTAATAAGAGTAATAACAGCAATCACATCAGTGGATCCATAAAACCGTCTGAAATCTTTTCAAAATATGGGGTAGGGGGTGCAAATGAAAAATATAAGAAAACAAATAAAGACCCTTGTCCATCATCATCTATAATAGCCTCAAGAAAGATTTGGTCATCAAGGATCTCTAGTTGAGTTAATAGCATTAAACTATAACCATACATGCAACAACCCATTTCTTCAATGTGTATTAGACATTAAAGAAATATTAAGAAATAATTTCTTTTATTATGATAAACTAATATTTCTCAAAAGGAAGTGAAACATGAGAAAATGATTTTAAGCTGTAGCAGAGAAGGAATTTAAGTTAGACTTTAAGTGTATTTTTAAAATTATATTTCATTTTTGGATTTGTTTGTTGAACAAATATTTCAGGAACCCTAACTCAGTACTCAGTACTATGCTCAGTACTCTGAAAGATGCTGGGGGATAAAATGTTGAACAAAATAGACAAGGACAGTGTTCTCATGGAGCTTGCATTCTAGTGGGGCGAAAAAGAAATAATCAAGAGGATTGATGAGCAAGAATATTTCAGACATTTAACACTATGGGCATGTGAAGCACCACTGAGACCCTTCTTTCTCAATTTATTACATTTTCCCTGGACTTCTTTCCATTTTAATCTGTTGGCTAGAAAAAAAAAAACTGTTCCATAAACCATAGGTAGAAGAAAAAGAGAGATAATGTAAAAATTAAAATGTCATTAATCTGGCTTTAAGAGCAAAAGGAAATGGATACTTGGCTAAAGGTTAAGTAAGAAAACAGTGAAGAAATCTTCAACAGTTACAGATTTAGCCAGCAGTTATGCCTGGACTAGGACTGTAAACAATTTGTACTTTTAAGTTCTCCAAATTCTGTCATATTCATTAATCATATTTTACAATTAAAGCATTGCCAAATTCATGCCCTTGAAAGTTTTTCTAAGCCATTCCCCCTTTTCTGCTCTCATCATATAATTATTTAAATTTGATTGTTGTACTTTTTGAAGTTTCTATTTTATATTTATTTTCTTCTATTAGTCCAATTTACACTATTGTTCCAGTTAGTAAAAGCATTTTTTTCTCCAGGTCATTTAGTCTATTTCTTGACCAAGGAAGAATTCTTGTCAAACATTTTCACACACATTTTTTTATTACATTCTTAGAGCTATATGTTAGGCTAGAACTCTAGCAAATTATTCATATACCTCAAAGGATTAGAAATGTAGTAGATTATACTTTGTAGCTATTTCCAAAAGAGCAATTTATTTTACTAACATCATAACTAATAAACTCACCAGTGATTCACAAAAAGGTTGTTTTGAAAATAAGTTCAATAAGCCTTAGGAACACAAGAGTGAACATAGAATGCTGTGTTTTTGTCACTTATTGACAATAAGGCCCATCGTTTTATTGTTTCCCCCCCCCCTTTATTTCTTTTTATATTCTTTACATTTTGTTTTCGTTTTTATTATCTGTCTGGTCCTACAAGAATGAAAACTTCTTGAGGGCAGGAGATGTCTTTCTTATTCAATACTGTCTTACTGTCTCTTTAAAGCCTAGAGCAAAGTCTGCCCTAGAAAGCACTCAACAAATATTTTGATTAACTTTACCAATCTGTTTATTAGCAAGGCACACTGATGATTTCTTTTGGAACTAAAGCAAAAATAAGAATGGCAAAGTTAAACACACCCAGTGTCTTACCTCAAATTACATTTATAAAAGTCTTGATTCTACCACAGAAATTAACTACCATAAACATGCTATGGATTAGTGAAGAAAACCACCCTGATTCTTTTCCTCATTCCTCTATCTTGGCCCCAATCTTCCAGTTACTTTTTGCCTATACTCTCAAGCTTCACACCCTCCTACATTTTCTTTCAATAAACCTGCAACTTCACTGCCAGTCAGAAAAGTTAAAAGTGCCCTTATGTTCTCAACAATGGCAGAACGATCCCCTTAGAACTTTCAGATTTCCCTTTTTATCATCTAACTCATGGAATAATAACCTTGTTTCAGGTCCACAAATATAGATATCCTCTAGATTTATTGTCATTTGGGGCTAAAGAACACCCAGAAACAGAGCAGGAGATAGGAGAGGTTAGAGAACTGGGTGGACAGGGTATCAGTGAGGGAGGGAAGACCTTCTGTCTTCCTTGTCTATTGAATTTTGAACCATGGGAATGTATTCGCTTTCTGAAAATATAAACATACAGATCATTAAAACTAAAGTGAATTTGACCAGCCATAAAGTAAATTCTTGGTGTATACTTATAATTCAACACACAAATTGTCATTTAAAAGATAGACCTTAACACTTAATTATATAGTAGGTAATAGAACCATTAATATATCAATCTTGACTTTGATATTTCCTCAAATTCTTGAAAAGCGCCTCTCTTCCTGTGTGGTTGACTTTAGAGATGTTTACCCTGTTCTCTTTTAGGACTTGATAATGCAAACCAATTAAATTTGTGTAACTCTAAATGTGAAAAACACTCCATCATATTACAAATCACTCCTAGAATTTGGCTCTTGCCAAGATTATACCCAGCTCAAGTGGAATATGTCTGATTCACAATCAGCAGCCTCTCTCTTCATGAGCTAACAGCAGCTATGAAGTATATTCAGTTCCACCCAGGACACTGTTAACTGAGGGCATTCCACAGTTGCAGCTGTGCCTGGGTGTGTGCAGAAGAAGTCAAGCATTTTGCCTGCCCCTGATCATGACCCTACACTCAGCTAGAAGACCAGCTTTCTATGCCTGCTCAATGCTCTACCCCCATAAAAGGGTTGCCTGCATACTTTAGAAATGAATGGAGGAGTTCCTATCACGGGAGCAAGGGGAACGAGTAGGCAGTCGACAAAATGCATGGATGGAACATGGTTTTCTCCACAGCCTAGAAAAATCAGGCTGAGCGAAGAACACATCCACACACGTATGCTGCATTCCTTCTCCATCAACCGTCTATTTAAACCCACTGTCCTATGGACAAGCTGAAGAGTCATAGTTTATTTAACAGAGACAAAATCAGACAACAGGATATTGCTCTCAGTGTTGGATTTGTTGACATTTGAGACACATCTGGAGCTTTTATTTAAATAGAATTGTCATCATACTTTCATTTAACCGATGAAGTTACACTTGGGGTGGAAATGCTATCTGTGTGGTTAAAACTTCAGGCTGCCTCACCAGGAAGTCTGTCTTTTCAACTTTGAGGATGATGTTGTCTGGAAGAAATAAAACAGGCTCCAAGGGAAGGAACAAAGAGTGAAGGTTACAAACATCAGGTGAGATGGGGAGAGAACTAAGGATCAGGACATTTCAAAAATAACAAAATCTGCTTTATACAAGCAATGTACTTCGAGAAAAAAATAACACTTGGTAACCTGAGTGACTGAGATACCGTCTCAGCTTTGTATTTTATTATGTATAGACCCATTTATATAATAGAACCTTAACTTTGGCTCAGAAGTATATAAATGATATTTCATTTCCCTTCCATTGAATTAAGACTACTCTCCCTTTATTTACATTCTTCAGATTGTATGAAAGCTGTGGGGACAAACCTCTTTACCTTTCTGTGTCTTCTCTGGAGAAAATTCTACTTCCAGAAACTGAGAATACTTGGTTGTTAAGTACAGAGCAGGCCTATTCCCTTGGAAATGATTCATAGAATGTGGTTGTGGAGGAGGAGGAAGTGGGGTTGGTGCTGCTTACGTGCAGTAGTTTAGGTCATGTCTCAACAGATAGCCTTGTGGAGTTCAGATGTCCAATATCCAATATTTACTTTACTTGCTCTTCCTAGCATCTCTAAAGAATATGAGGCATTTACTGATTCTATTTCTGGCAATGAAATCCGGATTTCTGATCGGAAGCTACGAAAGTTTACAAAGATAATTAGAGAGTTACAGTTGGTTCCTAGAAACTTCATGAATGAATCTTGTTTGTAAGTAAATCCTGTACTAGAATTAAGACATTTCATGGAGCTGAAAGGAAGTTTTGAGGTTTAGTTTAAAATATTTTATAAAAGAAGAAAACAAAACTCATAGAGGCTAAGTCATTTTGTCATTGTAGAAGTTCAAAGGTTTAACTTAAATCTTTTGTTTTATACTGACATACTGATGGCTTGCAGTTTTTTTGCTAGATACAGTGGTGTCGTTTAGATCTGCCTTTCAAGACAGGTAGCCAATTTCTGATAATCCCCATAGATAATCTCTAAATTTTGACTTCTTTTAAAATTTCTTTAATTCTCAATGGATTTACTATCTCAAACAATTCAGAGACCTAAAAACCTGCCTCTATCTTATGGCCTCTTTGGCCTCCAAAGTCAAGAGCCCTCATCTCCTGATCATGTTTCCTTATCATGATCCCTACACTGACATAGCAGATACAGCTGGGCTGTGGATATGTGCCTCAAGAATTGGTTTGAAAGAGGAGCCAAATGTGTCACCATGTCAGACAGACATTTCTTCCTCCTGCTTTCATTAGGCTATATCTGGTTTCTTAATCATGGGAGTGAAAGCTAAGCATCTAAGACAGTTCAGTGGAGAGAAAAGCCTTCTGAAAAGCAGCTAGAGCTCTAGGGGGCACAGAAGTCAGAGGTTGGGGAATTTCTATGAAGGAATGACCTTAGGGAGTTAAATATCTCATGCATGAATCCCTTGGACCTCCAGAATCTACAGCTAACTGAAAATTGCAGTTATATCCTGGTCTTTAAAACTTCAACTACTTAAAAAGTTCCCTTTACTCAATATATCTTTATCGAGTACCATAGGCAGAGAGATGGCACTGTCTCAGTGAGGCCATAACATGCCATCAGGTCCTGAAACGCTGCTCCTTTTAATTACAACAGATCATCATTGATCTTTGAGGTTTGTCCGTAGATTTCTCCTCTTTTACTAATCTTTTTACTTTCAAATGCGGAAATGCACCTTATAATGTAAACAACGTGATTCTCAAGTCAGCAAATCAGAAGATTTAAATATACTTAGGAAAAATGAAAAATGTTATGGCAGTTTGCAGATTTGAAATAATATTTGAATTTTTCCTTTCCATGGCATTCATGTTGTCCAGCCTTCTCCTTCAACTCCCTGCACCCCATTTATATCACATATGTGCACATACATCCACATACTAAGCAGTACTAAGGGATGACTTTTTTTCCCCTACTATGGAACTTTAAAAACATGCAGATGTTTTTGCCCTCCCCAAAACTCACATAATATAATCAGGCTTTTTATTTTTATTTTTATTAAGACATCAATGATATTCTGAGGGCTATCACATATCACACCCAAGTCTCTTTTCAGCAAAGTATAGAGATCGTCTCATTTTGGCCAATTGATCCCGCAACACTAGCTTGAACCAGGAATTGGAATTTGAATCAGGGGCAGCTATCTGTGTGATGGCCAACAGCTCATGAGATGATCTTATGCAGAATTTCTTCTAGAGGCTATATTCACACCAGGTAGTAAGGAAATGATCAAAGGAGATTTTCTTTCCTGTTGAGTCTTTTCTAATTAGATTTGTTTTCTCCTGGTGAATTCTAATATAAAATATACAAAAATCTGCATAGAGAGCACTGGCATTCAAACACAGAGACTGTCATCAGGAGCTGGAAAAGGATTGAACCATAAATGCAGTTTAGCAGCTTTAGAAAGAGATACAGAGAGTTGATTAACTAGACCAACTAGGATACTGTATTTTTAATACTGTTCCAAGGTACCAGGAGGCCAAGGATTTTGAAAAGATTTCCTTTGCTTCTTCTCTTGTTTATTCCTACAGCAAACAGTCATAACCTACATTAATAATCTGAAAAGACTCAACGCGCTATTAAAATCTAACTACTGAAAATGCTAAATGCAGATATGCTCAGACTTTCCCCTGAGCTATGGCAGGATAAGGTATTTTTTAACTTCACATGACAAGAACTAATGATAGCACTCTTTCTTGACTCATCTTTTGAACATTACCAAAACTGCAACCCCAGATTACAACCCTATTTTACCACAAGATCAAGCGCTGTGAATAAGAATTGCAGAGGCAAGGGCAGAAAAAGCCACAAATGTGGTTCTGGCTTGTGATGTCTTAGATTTCCCTTAAGTGTATTAACTATTGCGAGATAAAGGTCAGCAGAATTGAAGAGATGAACCACAAAATTACTGGATTTCAACTCTCATCATGGCAAGGCTGAAGCAATGGGAAAAAAATAGAAGCATCTATGTCCATTATCATTTTGATAGTAGATTTTTTGTCTCACTTCTTTTCTAAACAGCATAATAGATCTTCTGAACCCTGTTAATCTTCATAATATTCACTCAGTTCTTGCCTTATTATACAACTAATAACATTTTAATTAATTGCATAATACTTTTATTATTTCTGTAAATGATATGAGGAAGCAAACTATGTCTTTGTTGTTTCCTGCTGTATCCCTAGTACCCAGTACAAAATTTCTGAGCCCTGGACAAAATTAAAGTATGGGATCCCTTGTTCAAAACGTACTAAGAATTTTAAGACAACAAGAACAGAACATTTAAAACAAGCACGGAACCCTTCTGACTTTGGGGCCCTGCTAGGACATAATAGGTGTTCAACAAGTATGCATTGACTGAATGAATTTGAATAAGTATTCTGAATGAAGAAATCTTTTATTCTTAAGGCTACAAACAAAATACATATAGACAAGATTGGGTATACAATCAATTACTTCCCTGATAATCAATCTCAAATTTTCCTATTTTAGTCCTGCTTTTTTCCCAGTGGTCCAGAATCTTGAAATCTTAAAAACATAAATTAAATTTTGTGCTATCTTTCATTTCATTCCTGTCCATGTACAAGTTCAATTTTGGCAACTCTCTCCTTTTCAACCACTATCTTTCAGTTGCCTTGGATACATCAAGTTTTAGCCCTGAAAGACCCTAATTAATATACAAAAAATGTAAGTTGATATTTTATGCATATATTGCCTTAATAATACTAAAATTACAGGGTAGAAGAAAGTACAGTTACTTGCAAAACTAGTATGCCTTATATCTGGGAAGTCTCAAACCACTGATAAAGACCAGACTACTTTAGAAAGAATAATAACTTGAAGCTGAAATTTACTCAGAACTTCACAAATCAATGACAAATAAGTTTCTTTATTCAGTCCCTGACAAAGTATTTTCTTCAATTGAGGGAACAGAGTTTACTTTTTCTAGAAATGGCTTGATTCTGGAACTGTCAGACAAAAGTTTTTTGTTTTTTTTAAATAAATACATATCTCTGTAGTGATATGTTAAATCAGTTCAGGCAGAATAATGAGTTTTTAAAAATAAGGTTCATTTTTATTTCCTTACAGTTAAAAAAAAACATCTAATAATTAATCATGGTGGTGTGTTTAAGGTAAATCCTATAGGATTTTTTTTTTCCCCCAGAATCAAGTTTCTGACTGCATTTTGGTCCCATGAGACTTGGGGTCCATTTCAAACTGATTCATGCAACCCCTTTCCATCCTTAAACTGACTGATTCCTATTTTTCTTCCTCTGTATTTCTTTAAAATGTATCATGGAGGTGAAAACTACATGGATTATTCTTGTTCTCAGTAGTAGGAAAAAGAACAGTCTTTGAAAAGGCATAAACTTGTATTTGAAGCTTAGTTTTGCTGGTTTCCTTCTGTATTGCCTGGGGAAAGTTATTTAAGCTCTCTGAATTTGTTTTACCTTCTGTAAAATGGAGATAATGCTTCTTTTGTAATATTTATTATAAAGATTCATGATGATACAGGTACATTGAATGACACATTATAAGTATTTAAAATATGGTCAAGATTATGATGATGAATATTAGTTCTCATTGTTTAATAACTAATTTTCCTTTTGTAAATTTTTTCCCCTCAAAAATCATAGGAAAACATGCATCATAGAAGGCTGGCAATATGCATATAAGTCTAAAGAAGCAAGAAAACAAATTATCCACCATACTAAATGGATAACATTTTGACAGATTCACATCCTGTCATATTTTGGGGTATGAATTTTTTCTTTACCCAGTTAAGATCATACTTAATATGTCTTTTTTTTTTTTGCTTAACATTATATCATAAAGATGTTCCCATAGCATTAAAAACTTTTAATAAATGCCAGTTCAATTGTTCCTGAGAAGCCTATTGCATAAATGTCCCCCTATATTTTTCTGAATGAACTATCAAACCACCTTCATTTTGATGACAAAAAGTCTGAGACCACCTAAATAATTACTTAAAATGTTATGGTAGTTCCCCAAAATGGGCAGCTTTTGACTTTATATTCTTAGATACAACTTTTCCTATCCCAGGATGGCTATTTTTCAGTGACTTGACCTTGGAGAAGCCATTGGAACCAGCAAAAATAAAGTTGGCCCAGCTATTGATGAGCACTTAGGTTGCTTCTTTATCTTGGCTATTGTAAATAATGGTGCAATGAACATATGGCTACATCTGTCTTTTTGAATTAGTGTTTTGGACTTCTCAGATAAATACCCAGAAGTGGAATTGCTGGGTCATGACGTAGTTTTACTTTTAATTTTTTGAGGAAACTCCATACTGTTTTTCATAGTGGCTGAACCAATTTGCAATCCCACCATCAATGCACAAGGGTTCCCTTTTCTCCAGCTCACTATACACACTAAAAAAAAAACCAACAAAAAACAAAAAACAAAACCAAAAAAACTATAAAAGAACACCCACCATTTAAGCAAGAAAATGTGTGTTTTTGAAATGACACATAGTCATTACCACGTTGACAGCAATAAAAAAGGTGAAGAAGGCTTCTAAAGAGATACTCCCAAGCATTCGGCCTTTTGACCTCTCAAGGCACAAGACTTTTAGAATGAGAAGAACAAATGATAAAGACAGAAAATAAGGTTGCTGGAGTAACTCTGTGGTCCAGCTCTAGGATGGTAGGTGAAAAGCAACTTCTTGTTTGTTCAAGTCAAGACAGGAAGCATTGGGTCAGAGAAACATAGATAACACACTGGACAGGATCAGTACTATAAAATTACTAACCCTTCAATAGTTGGCAAATTGAGAGTTAAGTATATCGAAAAGTGATACAATCATATATGTTGTTTGATCCACAAGTTAATTCCTTATGGCTTAATGTGTGTCAGTTAATAACACAAGAAAGAGAAATTTGTTTGCTGGGAATGTATGCCCAAGGTAACTGCTCTTTAAGATAAACTTGTATTGGTAGCAAAATAATGGAAGTCGTAAAAGGAAATAATTTTAAGATATATAACATTTAAAAGTTAATCATAAAAATTAAGACCAAATAGTTTACAAGAAATATTAAATATTCTTGTCTGCTTCTTTGTGAAATGGAGTTTCTACAGGTGAGTGATAAAAATAGGGATGAATTGAACTACCAGTTACTTAAAGAGAGACTTATTTTACAAGCAAGTCTGAAAGGACATGTAATAACAGTTGACTTCATATATAAAAGTGATTTAAAAAATATATCTGTCTACCTCAGGAGTGGGTTCTAATTTCATTGTAGAGGCCTTGAAGAGGTATGCTTTTCAGGGGCACGGGGGGCGTGGGGAGTTTGGGGGGAGGGTGTAATATGCATCAGTAGCTAACTCTAGAGAGAGGTAAAACTTTCCTGAGGAAGTCTGGAAAGCTCTGAGTCGCGTTATCAGAACCTCAGTGTTGATACAATGATCCTAGCATTGACTGGCATATTGGTGACCTGTTTTGTAGATTTTAATGAAGAGTGACTTAATGAATTGCTGTCATCCACTGAGTTTGTGCTCTGCCACAGGGTTTCTTTCTGTGTCCTTCCTCTTCTTGGCCAAAGGCTCTGGGTCTAGGATTTGGAGGCACTTGATTGCTTCCTTCCTCGTCTTGTGGCTTTGTAAGCGCTGGTACCTGAGACTCCCCTTGCTGGCTTATCCTTTATCCCTTCTTCCTCCTGTTTTCACTTCTATCAAAAGCTACCAAATTTATGGCAAAGAAACGGCTGAAAGAAACTAAAAATATGAGCATTTATCCTTCTAATAATAATTATTAATAGTTTTCATCAAAATTGGAAAAGGTTAACTGCATATAATGAAAAACTACTGTATTAAGCCCAATACCTAGCACAGGTTGGTGGACTATATGTAGTTATTTGCTTTCCCAAGAGTTATCATCAAATATGCTGCAAAAAACCGAATGGAAGACAAGGCTGAAACAGTAATTATTTCCTATTTGATATCATTTGGCCTTGTATTTAAATTGACTGTGTTTTCATGGTGACCATTGATTTTTTAAAAAAAATTAGCTCCAACACAAAGCAATTTAGACACAGCATGTTGACTAGGATAATCTTTACATTTGTTTATTTGTGTATATGTGATGACTAGTGGTGACATTAATTTCATTTTGATTATCATTGCCAAAATTATATAATATTAACAATGTCATCAACAAAATAAATGTCTTAGTGACCTATTAGTAACCCTAATCTAAAGTAGGATTTAAAATATGAAAATAATATCTAGATTATAAAGGATTAATAATTTAATGATAACCTCATAAATAATTGAATGACATAACTGGTATAATAGCAAAGCTCTGCTTTAGAGACTGAGGTTACATGATCAAAAGGAGATTAGTGGAATGAATGAAGAGAACCAGCTTGGATAACTCAGGTTATGAATATTTTTTCTTTGCAAAGCCAAAATATTATGACTACTTCAACATTGTGTTTGACTGGACATTAAATCTCATCCAGTAAAACAGCAGTTTTTCATTCACATTGAGCTTTAAATCAAATAATTAAATTAAATCACCATTAAATCACAGAATTATAGCACTGAAGACTTTATAGATCATCTGGTTCAACCTCTATTTTTATAGTTGACAAAATTGAGAACTAGTTTATACCTTGAAAATGAATTCTAAATCTATTGTATCAAGTATTCCTTACTTCAACTTTCAAGGGCATTGCCTCATACCCCACACTTCTACACTCTCTTTAGCATTTCCTTTTATTATATACCAGAGGACTTTCAAACTTGATAAAATTGAAGGGCAACAGTATAATTAAATGAGCAATGTGGGAGACCTCTGAGGACTAAGCCATAGAAAGGAACTCTAGTTATTTATTGCTCCATAGAGTTCTCAGAGATTTATTGGGTATCTTACTATGAAGTGGCCAAAAATCACTACTCCCAAAAGTCAGGATATAATCTGTGGTTGACCTTTTATGAAGATAATGATAGATAAAACAATGTGGTGTTGAATTTTTTGCTAGTTAAACTAGTCATAATTTGTAAACATAAACCCACTAAACTTGACTTTATTGTTTTAGGCAAAAAGGGGTTTGCATATTTTATTTTGGAGTCTTCCTTGTATTTTTTTCCCTGTTTGTGATCAGAGATGAACCTGTTAGCTCAGTAAGAGGCAGCTTCCCAAAGGAGAATTGGAGATCTTTTTAAATGGATGAAAATAAAATTTATTTCTCTGCATGCAGGGAACGTTTGGTGTCTATTGAGTAGAAGTGAATTCAGTGTCTACAGTTTGTTGTTGATTTTTTTTCTCTCTTTTACTGAGCTGTGAGAAAATGACCATAGAAGATTATTGCTGGGCAATAGGCCTTCCCAATATAATTCAGTTGAAAGTTCTTAAATATATTGTTTACCTGGAACCAGAAGGTGCCTTCAGATTTGCTTTGATGACATTTTCAATCCTGACTTTTGATGATGACATTTTCAATCCACAGGGAAAACAACTACAGGGCACTCCTGAAGCCAGAGAAGTGATAAGGGAGCTCCATCTTAAATAAAATCACTTCCCACCTCAAGCGAGTCTATAAAAGCCAGGGGCCAGTCTTGCTAGTTTTTAAACTTTGTAAATTGCCAATGCTCAAATCTTATTTTACTTTTCCCACAGTGATTCACAATGATATTTTTAAATGCAAAGGGCCTTGTGCTGGTCTTCAAAGGCAGCCATCCCTACCTGGGTCTGTGTTGGCAATCAGTAGTATCACTCCCTTCCACAGTTATGATCAGAGAAAGGGCAGTGAAGGTGACCCTGAGAACAAAGGACAGGAAGAAGTGAGGCTAGAGGTTGCTGGCCTGGAACTAAGGAGTGATACTGGGGCAGATGTTTCTATGTGGAATTCCCTGATTTCCACAGAAATGATTTTTCACTTGTTTTCTACAATGTTGATCATCTTCTTGTTCTAGATCAATTAATACTAAATTAATTGAGTCACCTGAAGGAGAGCAGAAATGGTAGTGTTACGGGAGTCTTGGTTCTCCTTGCTGACATAGTGAAGAATCAAAAGTCAGCAAGCTGGTTAATATGCAAGCAGGGTTTATTAGTGACACATTCTCAGGGAAGACAACAGGCCTAGCTGAGGTAAGAGAGAGGCATAAGCTTCCGGTATTAGCAATACTTTCTTGGGTAAGAGAATGGGCCTAGCCAAGGTTAGAGAGAGAGAGACAATACTAATAATCTCCAGTATTAGTGATATGTTCTCAGGGAAGAGAACGGGCCTAGTCGAGGTGGGGGAGAGGAAAGG
The DNA here is from genome assembly GCF_001890085.2 of Hipposideros armiger. Taxonomy (NCBI): domain Eukaryota; kingdom Metazoa; phylum Chordata; class Mammalia; order Chiroptera; family Hipposideridae; genus Hipposideros; species Hipposideros armiger. The sequence goes on from NW_017731987.1 coordinate 117,649, forward strand.
GAGAGGGTGGGTGGGAGGGTGAGAGAGAGAAAGAGAGAAA
>NW_017731987.1:117802-140057 GCF_001890085.2 Hipposideros armiger
AGTTTACTGGGTCTAGTGAGGGAGTTACGTATTGAATTGGTGGGAAAAGGTGGTGCATGCTCTTCCATGAGAGGGCGTGAACTCCTAAGATGGGCAGCTGTTTGTTGACTCAGATCCTTATCTTGCTCTAGACCACCTCTTGTTATGTGTTGTAAAAATAAATACATGACTGGAGGCAGTTAATCAAAGCTAGTTATGAGCTTTTTCTGTAGGCACTATGGACCCCCTCCTATCTCTTCTCCTCCTACGTTTTCTAACTTCCACCTAACATTAGGAGAGGATGGAATGTTAGGAGATCTGAGTTCAAATACTATCCTTATCATTTATTGGACAAGCCCTTTTGTTTTTCTAAGCATTGACTCCCTTTTCTAGAATGTAAGATGTTTTTTCTCTGTGAGGTTAAAGGGAAAGGCTCTGCTTTGTACCTGGCACCAACTAAGTGATCAATAAAATAACTATTTAATCAAAGTTAATAATTTCTGAAAATTTGCTCAATAACAATAGGCATCTGTGAGGTAATAAAAAGCATACATATTGGTCTCTACCCTCCTCCTATTCCTGACACAGGGCTCCTGAAACCTTGTAATTTCCTCCATGATAAGAGAACTAGGAACATCTTTTGTTCTATTGAGGAGACTCTGGGTGGGCTCCTGGATGGCTCTTGGATGGGAGCTAGTCACCAGAAAGACCAAGCCATGAATTTGGAATAAGCTATGAATTTGGAAGCTTGACATTTTCAGCCCACCTTTCATTCTCCAGAGAAGGGAGAGGGGCTAGAAATGAAGTTCATAATCAATCATGGTTACATGAGGAAGTCTCCATAAAATCCCAGTAGGACAGTGATTGGAGAGCTTCCAGGTTGGTGAACACACCCACATGGGAGGGTGGTGCAACCCAACTCCATGGGGACAGAAGCTCCTGATCTCAGGGTCCTCCCAGGCCTCACTCTATGGATCTCTTCATCTGGCTGTTCATATGTATCCTATATCATATCTTTTAATAAATTGGTAAACATAAATATTTCTCTGAATTTTGTGAGCAGTTCAAACAAATGAATCAAACCCAAGGAGGGGGTCTTGGAACCTCTCATCTCTAGCGGTTGGTGAGAAGCACAGGTGATAATGTGGGCTTGCGATTGGTGTCTGAAATGTGTGTGTGTGTGTGTGTGTGTGTGTGTGTGTGTGTGTGTGTGTGTGTTGTGGGGGTTTGGTCTTATAGGACTGAGCACTTAACTCCGAGGATCTGATGAAATCTCTAGGTAGATAGTGGATGAAAAAGGGGTTCTGTGAAAAGTAACCTCACAGGGTGATCTGATCATAAATTCCTAACTGGGCAGGTCATGGGAAGTAGTCATACTCCAAACATATAGCTTCTTGAGTAAAAGGCATATTTTTGCCTTAAGCAAACCCTGTCTATTGTTTCTATGCATCTAGGTTAACACACCTTTGAAATGCCCCCTTTCAGACCATCCTCAAGAGAATACATAATCTTAACTAGTCTATAATCCAGCCTCCACCTTGCTTGCTCCCACTTTACCTCTGTCCTCAATCTCAAATACATAAAAGAAAGTGCAAACTGTTATTTTTGGAAGCATTTTTCTCAGTCAGTTGAGATCTTGCTTCCAGGTGTATCCTCTGTTTGACTCAAGTACATTTAAAAGAAAATTCTCTACAGATTTGGACATTCTTATGTCGACAATAGTGTCAGAATTGAATTAAATTGTAGGGTACTCAGCTTGTATCAGAGAGAATTGCTTGTGTGGGGAAAATATCATCCACACATTTGGTGACCAGAAGTGCCATAAGTGAACTGTTCTGTGAGAACAGGAAAGGAGACACAAGGGAAGAAACACAGGAGCTAGACAGAAGTGAGTTTTTCCAAAAGAGCATCTGTAAAGAATGAGGAAGAAAAGTGGTAAAGCTGTTTTAAAGGTTTGCTTTCAAAGGTCTAGTAAGAGAGCATATTCTGAATACCATAGCAGAGCAACTCTTTGCTAGATACTCAATTTTTATATGCTTACAAGTTTTCTTTTGACCTATTATTGTGTTGAGGAAATAAAGATGTAAATTAACTTAACCAACGTGGAAAAGAACTTTTGTGGGCTGATGCATCTAAGAATGTACCACACCCTTATTCTAGAATCATTCCAGATGAAGACTGTTCCATGGTTTTCCCACAAATGATTTTCTTAGCTTTACAGGTTGAAGAAAGTAGAGATATAAATAGTTAAAACGCCTTGCTCATTTCTCACAATGTGATTTAAATTGTTTTGTCTAGCCAAGATTTGAATGGTTTAAATAAAAGGGCTTTATCACTTTCCTTGAGGAAAAAAAAAAAATCAATGGCATAACATGAAAGCTTACAAAATAGAGGGATTTTTATATGCTTGGGAGATACCATAGATAAAATCATTCATTGTACTTATCTTTGAGTGACTTTGATAAAGGAAGATTCTTTGTGGCTTAGGTAGCAACAAATGAGCTGATTACTTCAGCTACACACTGAAGAGAGGAATTACAGCAGCATCTCCTGAGGAAATGACTGCAGGCAGCAGGTATGGTTTTAGACATTTTCCATTACATGTGCTCAAATACAATGTAACCACTGGCAATGGTCAGATCCATATCATGTTTGAATCTCAACCTTTCATTGCATCTTGAGTCATGAGTACACATTCAAGGTTGGCTGCTTTCTGGATGTTGACTCCTTTAGATGGAGGTTAAAAGTGGTGGAGTCAAACAACAACTGAAATCCCTGAGGGGCTCAAACAAACAAAACCCACAGAAATACAAATTGACCAATTCAAATGTCCCGCTTCCCAAAAGAATGTTGTGCATTTAGATGAGTTTTGAGGGTTCGAGTACATGATTTCTTATCCTGTTGCTGTAAATGAAATCATTATGAAATATAAGTTAAATACAAAACACAATGACTGTTGTTTATACTCTCATACATAACGATATTTCTGTAGTATCTACAGATACGTAGTAGATATATCTGTAGGATGGATTAATCCATAAGGCAGCATTGGGAAGTGGTTGAGAGCATGTGTTTTGGAGGCCTGGGTTCAAATGATGTCTCAGCCCCTTTGTAGTTGGGGGTGACCTGGGTTAAGTTGCTTAATCTTTCTGTGCCTCAGTTTCCTAAAAAAAAACCTCCCCAAAACAGGATAACAAAAACACCTATAAAGTAGGGGTATTGTGAGGATAACATGAGTTAGCGTTCAATGCATAAAACTGGGCCTGGCCCCTAATAAATGCTAATTTTGCTTTTTTAAAAATAATGTCTATCTCCCTTGCTAGCCTCAAAGGGACAGAGGGCTGTCTTGATCACCATTTTATTCTCAGCATTTACCATAATGGCTGGTGCACAATAAGGAGGGATGCAAGACAAAATGGATTCAACAAACTGAACATAATTGATACAATATGTTAGAATAACAATGAAAAATAATTACAGATTTTAGTTAATAATAATGTATCAATATTGGTTCATTAATTATAACAAATGTACCACACTAATATAAGATGTGAATGGTAGGGGAAGCTCTGTGCCTGAGTGGGAGTAGAGTGTAGGTATATGTAACTTTGTACTATCTGCTCAATTTTTCTGTAAATCTAAAACAACACTAAAAAAATAGTAATTAATTATGCAGAAAATAAGTAAAATAAAATAAGGCCTACTAATTAGATTCAGTCTGATTAACTAATGAGATTCAGTTCTCCATTATCAGATGGTAAAATGGTTGCATTAAGACAGACTGAATTGAATGATGTAGGAAAACCTGAAACTGAACAGTGTTTTGTCTGAACACCAAGGCTCTGTTTAAGAGTGTGATTGCTTAACCCCACCAAACCAAAACAAATAAACACTGGGAATAGGGAAAGGCCTAATTTGCTAAAGCGATGAGCTACGGTAATATTATTGACAACAATGTATGTTACCGTTTACATTTTACATTAAATTGCTTTGCTTGTAAATAAGCCTTGTTCTAAAATAATAATATTTTAGGAACATTAAGCACATGCCTAATAATTAAAAAAAAATCTCCAGACTGATTCATAACTGATACCTTTAGTAAGAGGTGCCTAATAAATATTTGGTGAAGAAGTAAAACTGAACAGGGAGTCCACAGGAGGCTGTCATAGGAATGCTTTTTCTTCAGTGGAATGGAGTCACATGCAGAATTACTTTGTATAAATCACAGCAATTACACCCCACATTTTTCTTCTAGGGGATTTGATCTAACAAAATTATAAATACAGTTTCATGATATGTAAGATATGGACTATTTATAAATATATAAAAATAATCACAGAAAGATTATTGAAAAGAGGACTTAATATAAGTATAATATAGGGTACAATGTAAATTTTGTGATTAACTCATGTAGAAATTTCATTCTATTCAACATTTTCCAATTTTTAAGTAGAGAAAACCATGACACCCTAGTTTTTCCTTCACAGGTATTTTCTCAGAATCGAGATGTTGAATATAAGTTATAGTGCTTTTTAAGGGAAAGTAATGTTTAATTTATAGTAACTTTATAACCTTCTTTATTCCTATGCAGATGGGAAACTGTTCAGAAAGATACTCATTTGACTGTTCACATCATGCTATCAATAGATGGAGAAATATATCAAACCTCTAGGTGTTTGTGAAAAACCTGTGTCCTTAGGAGACCTTGATTTTGATGTGAGGGCAAGGTGATAAAAGACACAAAACAATTCCACCTAAGTACCATCTAAGGTGTCTAGCACAGTTCTGGACACGTAGGGATACATCAGAGAACCAAATGTATGGTAAGCCCTGACTTGATGGAGTTTACCTTTCCTCAGTGAGATAAGCTAGGCTGCATAACCCAGTTTTGTCCTTCAAGTATAGTATCATATAAAGATAAACTATTGGAGTGCAGGGAAGTGTGTTGTGCTTTTGTAACTAAGCAGCATTCAGAAGAAAAAAATTAAAAATTGGTGGTGTCCTGAATTTGCATACTGACTTGTGTGTTGTCTCCTTGTTAGCTCAGGAGGGCTACCTGAGCCATGGGTTCCTCATCTGTACAATGGGCCGTTATGATGACCAAATGAGATGTGTGTTTCAAGTGCTGTCCTGCTGTCTAGAGAGGGAGCTCAGAAAAGGGTGCCTGCAGTGTCACCTTTCTAAATCCAAGATTTTTATTTATGTTGAATACCTTTTTCACTGAAAGAGTTAAAGTTTATCTCTGATGCTTAGATTTATCCTGCCTAAAATTTTATTTGCCGTAGGTTGGGCCATGCCATAGGTTTAAATGTATGTTACTAACATATAGCCTAAATTTTTAGGTCACTTCATCCATTTCCACATTTTTCCATATGTAAATAATATTTCCTTTATTGTATATAAGTGACTTTATTTAGGTATGAAATCAAATACAACTATTTGTATTATTGATGCAATTTCTTGCATAAGTTTATGTAGATTTGCCAGAATGGTGGCCTGGGCTCTGTCTCCTCCATTATTCTGATGTAAATTTGATTTTTTTTTTGTTGTTAAATTAAAAGAATTTCGGTGAGATTTAGCTTTCAAACTATAACAAGCCTCAAACACAATGTCAGGTCTTTCAAAACTGGCAGAACTTGATTATGAGAAAACAAAAAGACAAGCTCTAGTAGTTGGGAAATGATAACCCACAAGGGGAAAAAGTGGTGCTGTAATATCACAGACAACCTGGGGTGTGTATTTCCTGGAGTAATTAAGGAATAATGTTACACTTATATTGAATGGTCTTTGGCAAATATTACTAGGTTCTTTCTAGAAAATATATTAGAGCATTGGGGAATCAGTTTACTCTTGTGACATCTTAAATCTAATATATGTCATCTCATTTCCTCTCAAAAACTCTTAGGTAAATATAATTTATTTCATGTTCATAAATACAAATGGAGAAACTAATTTTGATTCTTAAGTTCAAAAGTGAGTTGACTACAATGCCAAGGTAAGAATCCAGGCTTCTTTCAATTAGTTTCACAACTTCTTTTCCTAACTTTCTAACTACAGCAGCCAGGCCCAACCAGCAAATACAGGAAGAGAATCAACACTGTTAATTAGTGACCAATTTCACCGATCCAGAGGGATGAAAAGAAGACTTTTAAAAGACTTCATTTACACAAGGTCCTTTCTTTTGGTTTATATTTCAAAAATTATAAATCCCCCTGTTTCTCAGTAACAACTATCAGCAGAGCTTCCAACTGGATCAAGGCCATTGCAGTTCTCTTTAAGAGCATTGCAATGGCATGGTGGAGCTTGGAGCTTAATATGTGGCCCCTGTCAATACCTTTAAAAATATATGAGGTCAAAATAATCTACTATATTATAAACACATAAAGGGTCATTTGTGGAAAGCACCACTGAGCTTAGAGTCTAAGATTTGTTTATATTCTTACTGAAAGTGATTCCTGGACCCAATTTTAACATGTGTGTGGAGGTTTCCTCACACCTACAAGCAATTCTCAGATGCCAGGGGAGTGCCCAAGAGTTCAACTCAATTCTGGCACTATTTATCTGGGGATGGAATCAGATTCCACAGGTAAAAGGCTCAGTTTCACAAGACTGCTCTCCAAGACCAACTCAGTCATCAGATTGACTGTCAAGAGTATCATGGTGCTTGTATTCAAGTAACCCTTATTTTACTTAATAATGGCCCCAAATCATTCACGTAACTTTTGTTACAGTATGTTGTTATAATTGTTCTATGTCTTTATTAGTAACTGTTGTTAATCTTGCTGTGCCTCTTTATAAATTAAACTTTATCACAGGTTTATAGGTACAGGAAAAAACATAGTACATACAGGGTTTGTTACTATCCATGGTTTCAGGTATCCACTGGGGGTCTTAGAATGTATTACCCATGGATAAGGAGGGACTACTGTAATTGCAAAACCTTGGACCATTCACTTAACCTCTCTGAGTCTCAGTTTCTTCATTTGTCAAATAAGGATAAAAATTATGTCACCATTGTTTAAACCACAAGATATTTTTATGAGGGGATACATATATATATATATATATATATATATTAATATACCTGGTAATATACATTAATGTACCTGAGTGTACATTATCATATATATCATAACATGTTTTATAAATGATAAAATATGTTAGATATATTAGTCTTATAATCTGTGAAATAAACAATTGGATTTTACTATATTATATTTAATGAAGTCCAAGATGCCATAAATTCTAAGTCACACCATTATTTTATGCACCACTATGAAAGAAACAGTCATTATCAATGACTAGGACACAAAGCTACGATGCATCCTGATTTCAGAGATAATAATATCGGGAAAAAAATGCATCTTATTTTAATTGACGGAATGTGGTAAATTATATCATCACCCTCCTTTAACTTATATAATGTGTCATTTTCACTTTTAACTGTTATGAAAGTAGCACGGTTCTTAATTCTGCAATTTGCATGTTTTAAAAGTATGAATTGAAGAGTATGTAGTATACTGGCAATCAAGAGCATAGGTTCTGGAATGACAGACTGATTTAGAATCTACTTTCTATCATTTAACCAGAGGCGTGCTCCTTGCTAAGTAGCTATTACTATCATCATCATCACCATTGCTATGAATATTATTTATTATATGAGACAACAGGCGATCCCCAGATTGACTTCTTAGTGCTGATTAGAGAAAACCCATCCTATCCAAGCATATTTGAAATATTTTCTATTGATCACAAAAGAACTGAGTGAAAATTCAGTTGGCTCAAGGCAACCACATCTCTATGTCTAGAGAAACAGCTCAGAGCCCTCATGTTGCTGACAGTGGGTCAAATTCTGATGGATGAAATGTTCATGTGTACATGTGACTACAGTGTGCTAATAAATCATTTCCTCCAAATGGTGCTCCTGTCATCATGGGCGTCAGTTAATAGTACAATGGTTCTCAGAAAACATTTGGAACAAATGTGCTTTCTTTAAAAATATGTTATGTTTTATCCAAACCAAAAATGGTCAGGCTCATTTCAATTTTATTCACAACATGTAAGAATATATTTTATTTTTGCTGGAAGAAAAAAATATTCAATTGAAGTCAACAAGTTTCGCCTATTATGAGCCTTTATGTGATATACAAATACTATATAAATAATGTATCAATAAATCCAAGATGTAAAAAACACTTTCTCTTTTTGTTTTTGGATTTATAGAAAAGAGGGACATTTTGACTGCCAACATGTGTGCTGTGCAGAGTAGGCAAATTTCTCTGGGGTTCCAATAGGTCACTCATAAAGTACAGATAACACCAACTCAACAAAAAATTGTGAGAATAAAAAGATAATGTGAAAGCACCTGGTATGGAATATATGCTCTGATATGCTAGTTGCTGTCTCTCTCTCTTTTTTTTTCTCTTAGAACAATGTAGGCTTTATTATGCTTTCATTCTGGAGTCTCTGGAGGGCCAAGCCCTTCATTTTGACATTTCTGGAGACTCACATATGGCAGCTGTGAATGAGAATTTGGTAGTATGAAGTATGAATTGAAGACTCTTTTATATGTATTCAAATGTGTTTTCAAAATGAATGTTGAAGATGGTTGGGAGAGGATCATTGACCTTTTCTCTAGCACTCTACATCAAGCCTAAACTAAATGCAATGCTCCTATTATTCCAAGAAACAGAGCTGTGCTTATTGTTAAAGTTTACACAGGTGTGTGTATAAGTGTAAAGGTGTTCACTTAGGCAAACTTTGCTACTCAGTTTGGATGGCATTGGCTGACCTGACCCTTAGTTGTCCTGCTGTAGGAGGTTCAAATCAGCTGGGTAATGGAGGGAAGTTTTGCAATGTCAAAACACAATGCTCATCCAATATTCTCTGGGCTTCTCGAGGGATTGGAAAGGTATATATTTATAGATCTTTGATCTCCAGCCTCCAGTTCATCCCTGGTTCTGTGTGGCTTTCTGTAAAATTAAGTCTCTTAGTGTGACTGTCCAGAGTAACCACAAAAGAATGTTTATGCAGTAGGGACAGTTTCCCTGGGCAGTTTGTCAGTAAGGTCAGCAGTGAGTCTCTAGCCTCCTGATACTAATGGACTTCTTAGTGTGACACTTTTCACATCCATTATCCAGAGAGAAGCATTGTCAGTGCAACAGGAATTGGCTGATGTCAAGCTGACAGAGCTGCCCTGCCAGCTGAGGGAGACTGCTGGGATATGAGGTTTCTTGCAGGGAGACCCAAAGTTCATTTGGCAGTTGGCTAATCAGGAAATAAATGATGTTTGTGACTCAGGATAACATTGTAACTTTAACAAAGTCTGTGATTAACAAATTTGAAAAACACATCATTCCAGGGGCATCAATGGTTTCTTCTTAACATTCAACTCAACTTTGTTCTTAATTGCACAGACCTCACTGCCTGAGTATGTCAAATCCGCTTTTTCCTTTCCTTTTTGGATGGTGATGCATGGAATGCCCTTGTATAAACACAACCAGGGTATGAGCACAGCTCCGCTTCATTCGTGCAGCTCTTTGTTTTGCTATTCCCTCATTCTCCTGTGTCAGAATTCCTTGGCTGCTGATGAATTCAGTCAGCAGCACCCAAGAAGGTGTACAGAGGGATTAACCAAGCAACGGCCAAGGGAAAATTTCAAGCTAAAACAATAGTAATAATAAATAGGTTCATTATTCAGATGTCTCAAGAAAATTGAATCAGTGGGCTGTGCAAGTGCAGAAAGAGAGAGAGAGAGAGAGAGAGAGAGAGAGAGAGAGAGAGAGAGAGAGAGATATTTATTTATTTTAAGAAATTGGCTCATGCCATTGTGTGGCTGGTAAGTCTGAAATCTGCAGGGCAGGGCAGCAGGCTGGGGACTGCAGGAAGAGTTGATGTGGCAGTCATGAGCTGAAAGGTAGTCTGGAGACATCATTTTCTCTTTTTGGGGGAGGACCTCAGTCTTTTTCTCTTACATCTTTCAACTGATTGAGTGAAGCCCACCATAATTTGGAAGATAATCTGCTTTAAGTTTATTCATGTAAATGTTAATTATATCTAAGAAGTACCTTCAAAGCAACATCTAGACTAGTGTTTGATCAAACATCTGGGTACCTTTGCTTAGTAAATGTGACACATAAAATTAACCAGGACAGTGGGATATTATTCACTTACCATAATTGAAAGAATATTTAGGTCCTAACCTTTAATAAATAAAATATATTTTCCAAAAATATATAATTGCAATGTTAATTTAGTAAAAAATGAGTATGATATTGACCAATTTTCTGAGGAGATTACAGGATTCAAGCCAAAAAATTGACACAAATCAAATTCTTCTACTTCCTTCCTTTGAATTCTATTTTTGCATAATGTCTTAGATTTGTCTTTGAGCCCACTTGTGATATTTTTTACATATTTTCTTTTAGTACATTTTATTGCTAAAATTCTTTGTTCTAACTCTATGAACTTAATAAAAGTATGGGAAGATAAAACATAAAACTTCATTTCACATACTTCATATATTCATCAGATTCAAAATAAACATTTTGAACTCAATATAACACATGTATCTTTCAATATGATATGTGATTTTGTCTAAAACAGAATTTCAGTGAGTATTGGGAGTAAGAGAAAGCATGTTTATGCTTTACTTTACTGGCATATTATTATCATCTCAATCCTTGATAAACAAGGAGGAGACATCCTAGGAATTAGCTCAATTCTAATGATTCCTCTAAATAATACCCAAAATGTTTGCTTTGCTATTTTGATTCTTGATTTCAAAATTGCTTATTTACTAAGTTTTCTTATTTGATTTCTAATAGTTGGATAGAATTATTAGGGATGCAGTTAGCTTTCTTGAAAGAGTAAAATAAAAATCTCCTTAGTGGCAGATGACTACAACATACTTCTTAAAGCCTACCTTATTTATTTCAATAACACAATTTTGAGTTAAAGTACTAAAAGTAAATTCAACTGGAGATAGTCACCAATGAGAAGGGGGATGCATCTGAACGTGTAAGCAAAGGAATAGGCGGAGCTAGAAAATCAAGGAAGTGACACCAAACAGGATGTGTCATATTTCTGACCCCATTAATCTAAATTGCTAAGCAAAATAAATGGCAACTGTTCTCAGCTTCAAAGCACGTCATAAAAGAAAACAGAATTAAGTACCATAATACCAGGGTGATTCCTATTTTGCTGATGAAGAAACTGATGTGAAACTCTAATGGCCTTTCTAAGGCTGCAATTGAGCTTTGACAAAACTAGAATTAAAGAAAGAGCCCTCTGCCCTGTCCTCACCAGGGCACTTCCCTTCCTGGATCCTGCAAACCGGTACAGATGAATCATCAAGTGAGATGGCAATCTGGCTGCCACATGGAAGCCAGCAAGCCTGGAACTGTCTCCGAGTCCCGAGGTTGTTGGTTCAGTTTGGGTAATGCACAGGACAGCAGAAATTCAGCAGCACAATCTCAGGTTAACACAGAAGTTGAACAAAACCCTGATGGGGACAAAGAGATGCTTAAAACATTTACAGTGCCACCCAGAAAAATTCAAAACAAAGTAATAAAAGGAAAGTTGATCTGTTGGGAGCACTGCTCGAGAATTACAGGCTTTCTTTGTGGAAATCTCCTCCCTTTTGAAAGCTGTCAATTCTGAAAAATACACCCAGTTTTAGGAAGACTGCTTTCCGAGACAACTTTCTGATTTGATCTATTTGAACTCTTGGTTTTTCCTTTAGACATGTTGCTGCTAATTTGAACTTGGAAATAAAATGGCCTTGGGAGTTAAACACAAATTCTAGTTTTAAAAAATTTGTCTTATAAGATCATGTTTTTTTTTTTTTTAATGGACTGGACAGTTTGTAGCTCTTTTGGCCACACAGATATTTTGTGGCTGTGAACATTGTGAACCATAGACACACAAAGGACACAAGGCCACAGGGTCTGAGCCAAATACACCTTTTGGCCTCACTCCTCTGCAGCCCCTCAGTCCATACATGGATGTGAAATGAACTACATTTCCATCAGAAACAAAGTGAAGGTTTTCCCTAGAGTCTGAAGAAGTTGAACACTTTGTTTGGCTTCCTTCTGAATAAGGTATTTTCAAAAGCAACATAGACCAGATCTCACATAAATGTCATTTGCCCAGACTGCAGAGAGTAAAATTACCCATTAAGTAAATCACAGACCCTGTTAACATTTCCCTTGCTACAATATCTAACAATGATTTTTAAAAATTTTCTGGTCTCCAGAAGAAAGATGACTAAGTTTACTGTAGACGGCAAAGGGAGTGTTCCCTTGTAATCCGTAATATTTTCCTAAATTAACAACCACAAGGATGTCAAAAGTAAGCAGGTCCGAGGCAGTGTGACACTGCTGTGAAATACAGGAAATGGACTTATCACATCATGATCTTTCCTCCCAAGTTACACTCCCAATGTCAGCAGGCCTTCTCCCAAGGGGTTTCTTAAGCTCCCCTTTTAGTTGTCATTGGGAGGAGATAAAAGAAGGTGGGAAATTATTTATGAAATATCTAAGAAATATTCCTGCTTTTTAAGAGTTGATTCTCACTATTTTTCTTTGTTAGCTAACATTTGGCTTTGAAGCTTGTGCTCCTATCATCCCTTTTAGAGATGCTGACTGGAGTCTGAGCGGGATCTCCCCTGGAGGAAGTCCTGGGCGAGGAAGCTTAATTTGTGTAGGGCATAAAGCAGTGAACGTGCTATAAACTTTAGAACAAGTTGCTATTGCTTCAGTCACAGGTCATGCCCCTTCGTGGCTGCAAATCACACTGCATTAATATTCTGTGCTGGTGAAAAGCGAGGCTGTAAGAAAGAAAGGAAGGGAAACAAACCCATAGGAATGGAACTCAGGCTTCTACTGATATCTGGTCTCATGAAATGTCAGCCGGTGTTCATTGAAAGATGCCAGAAAGCACACGCTGAGGAATAGTTCCCATACTAACCCCAAATCAGAGATTTATTTTAGTGTTTCTTGAAGGCATTTTGGCTTGTACTGGTCACAAACTAAAATATAAATTGCAATGAGGAGCACAGGGGAGCACCTCTTAGGAGGAATTGGTATGACAATGAAAAATTAAGCTCTGCAAGAAGGAAACAAAAATGATGCTCTCAGAATGGCAGAGAGGGGGGTAGAAAAAAGTGGCCCAAACAACTAAGACACACAATTTCCCAATTTTACCCAATATTAGTTATGTCCCCAGATGTAACAAAAATGGCAAGTTTACAATGGATTACAAGGGACTCAGCTATCTATTTTCTAGACAAAGGTTTTACTACTCAAATGAAAGCCTTAACAATTCATACAAGAAACATTGCACTGAAACTTGAAAAAAGAAAGAAAGAAAAAGAAAAGGAACACTGCACTAAAAGGGAGTATAATTTTTCACGTTTCAATTAATTTGGAAAGATGGAGGTGAATATGTTAAGCCATATTTTATAGCCTAGAAATAGAAGAGCTCTGAAAAACATTTCAGTAGAGATTTGCATCAAAATGATCCCCATGAGAGATCTAAATGCCAACCACCGGGAGGGACTGCTATGTTCAGATTGCTCTCAGCAGCACCTGCTGGTAGGAACGAGTGTGCTGATGAATCCTAAAACCAAGTGCCCATATGAATATTTCATCCTACAGTAGGTACTTGACCCTTTATGCTTCTATGTGAATTATAATATGAAAATAATACAAATAATGTTTTAAACCTTCTATTTCAAAGCCAGATCCAGTGGTACCTCTTCCTTTATGCTTCCGCCTATCTCCTCACCTTGATTGAGTAACCAACTGCCTTCTCTGAACTTCTTGGTGCTCAGCCGTGCCTCCATTATAGCACTTGTTCAATTTGTTTTATAGTCAGATGTGTGCACGTTGCCTTTCCCCACCAGACTATAAACTCTTTGAGGGCAAAGAACTTATCTTACTCTTCACTGTGTGTCCTCGATATCCCTAACACTGTGCTTTGCCCCCAATAAGTGCTCAATAAATGTCAAATTGAGTTCACATATTGAATTTCATCACCTAAACTAGATAGCATTTAAGTCATCTAAAATATTTAAAAAATAATTTAAAAATATAATTTTAAAAATATTTTTTAAATCATAAAAATCATGGATTATCTCATCTGATTTCATTACATCTCCATAATAAAAAAAAATGGACTTTGTTCTTCTCATGCTTAGCTGTAGGAACTAAAATACAGGAGAAAAAAATAAATGTTTCAAAGAAGGTTAGTGACAGAAAGTCAAACGTATATCAGAAGCAGGATCCTGACGTCCGTTTCAATGGTGTATAAAAAAGCTTAAGAGTTGGGGTTTACCTAGATGCCTTTAAGTGTTTCGCATCATATAAATTAAATAGCAACTATGCTACCTGAGTGATATCCTACAAATAACTGTTATTCAACATATGCAAGTAGAATAAAAAGGTATACAAGTGTCACCTCTGACTCTTCAGAGAAACTGAAACTACAAGATCTAATGGCTAAGGCTAAGAGAATTCCTAGAAAATTTGAGCCAAATTAAGTGGAAAGAAAAGATGTTCAAATGGAACAAGATTAATAGATGACTTATATTTTCCTATTATTTCTTCTAATTTTGGTTTCTGAAAAACATTTATTGGCTCCCTTAATAATTCTTACTTTTGAAAAGTAAATGGAAAAGGATAACACAAAATGCAACATACTGAACATGAATATTTAAGTAGTATTAGATATTGTGAATGCTAGTGAAAAGCAGCTTAAGTTTTTAAGAAAAAATAAATAACTTTATAAAGGGTTCAAGTGGATATCTCTTGTTTTTGTGGGTTCATTTCCATTCTCCACCTTTTTCTGGTATCATATGCTGCTGTTTTATTCCTGGGCTAAGGGCTTTATTTATTTTATTTAGTTATTAAATAAATACTGTAGTGCTTCATATGAGTGCCAGGCACTGCTCTAAGCACTTTATAAAATTAACTCAGTTTCTATAACAACCCTACAAGGTAGATAATATTATTATCTCACATTTAGGAGAAATTGAGGCATAGAGAGATTACGTAATTCACCCAAGGCTACACATCTCATAAGGAATGTAGCTGGGAAACAAGGCATCATTAGTAACTAACTGTGTTTTGTCTTATGAAGCATCCCCTACTTCAAGTGTGCTTAACAGAAGCTGATGGCTTCTCTAGCTCATTGTGCTGTTATCTCCTTAAACACTTATCCTTTCCTGTGGCCCACAAAAATACATTTGCTATTAATAATTTTCTCTTAACTTTGGATCCAGCTGCTTTGTATTTTGCTTTTTGTTGATCTCTATCACCTGAGTCAGACTGACGCTTTCTACGAGAAAGTGCTACTTCTGGGTAACTGTCACTATGCGGTGTCCATCCTGTTCATGGCACAAATAATTTCTTAATAAACTCACCTAGAGATTAAAAAGTAATTCAGCTCAACAAACATTTATCAGGAACCTAATAGAGTTGATACACTGAGATAAGCATGGGAATGACAACAGAATCTTTGCCCTTTCGGCTAGCACATGTTAATAGACGATATTAGCACAGAGCAGCAAGATAGATTGCTGCCCCTTTGCTGGGAAGGGCTGCAGGTCTCTCTCCTTCAGTAGTCCAGTGCGAACCTTCACTTCTGCCGGGAGCCAGGCCACCCCATGAATGATGGTGTTTCAAGCTTGTGAGGCCTGGAACATGTTGCTTAGTGGGAGGCAGGATTCTTGTCTTCTTTTACTCCCATTTGGCAAGGACGCCTCATTATGTAAGACTGCCACTGTTTATCTGCACCATATTTATGGTTTTTACAAGGGTATTCTAAGGTTTGGCAGATATAAAGGAATATTTTATAAAGCAAGGCTTGTAGTGGGCAAGACCTCAAATGAAACTTCTGGAGTATATCTAAAGTACCTTTAAATTGTTGTTCATTCTAAGGTGATTTAATGCTTTTTCCCCTTCCCCATTGATCATAGTCATCAGATTTAGAAGAGAAGTAAACTCTTTAAGCTAGGGTGCTATTACTACATTGTAATTTCTAAGTTTAAAAAAGAAACCAAAGCACATTTAGTTGCCCCTTGAAACCTAACCAGCCTAAAGAATGTTTAAGTTTATCGCATTGTTAGCAAGTATTTCTACAGCCTTAGAGTCACAGCAACATCTAATCTTTGGAAAGTCCTCTCTTCACTGGCCAACCAAATCCTATAACATCATTTTTAATGGCTTGTAGCTAACACCCTGATGCTTATGAATGGGAGATTTCATAAAGGTATGTTTGGGGAGATGCAGTGAAGTGCCAAGTGTCTACTAAGAATTAGTTCTTTATTCAAACATTATTATTTTATTGTTAGCTTCATTGGACATTTATACCTAACAGTTGCTACATAAATCTCAAAATTAATAAAACAGAACCTCAACACAAAAGAGCGATCACTTTACATGTCTTTGTTCTAAAGCTAATTTAATGTCCCTGGATATACAAGAACCATTTTATGAGCAGACAACTTCTTCTATGGTCTGTTTCCAATGACACCTAGTGTATTTTACCCTTTAACATGCATCTGATTTAGAATGTCTCTACCTGATTAAACATCTTTTAAAAAAAAAGAGTAGTTTAGGCTTGCTTCTCAGTCCCAATCTAGAAAAGTAAATAGTTCTATTTAAAGGAATTGTAACATATTAAAATAAATAACTTTTAGAGGTCCAATCAATTTTGTGATGCTCACTACAAGCATGTCATGAAATAAAGGTCAGTCTTTCAGAATTTATTAGAAATCATGAAGCCCCTTCATCTGTGATAAAATAGATAAAAATGCCAACTCTACCAGATACATTTGTATTTCTGAAAACTGCAACACATCTTCTATTTTATAACTAAAATCACAATTTAAGTATTTCCAAAGAGCTCCTAATTTGGAGTAATATGTGGTCAATAATCAAGTAAAGAATCACCTTTTGAGGTACCTGTTTTATAAAATTATATTTTAGCAAAGCAGGATAAACTGTAGTACAAAGCTTTGTTAATCTGCAATCATGCAAAACAAAGCAATAAGCAATAAATGATGAGTTTGCAACTGAAGTATCAGGGCAAATTAATTGTTTTCTTTGATGAAAAAAAACAGGAAAAAAAAAAAGACTGGTGAATATTTGCAACTGACTCTTCAAGGCATAGTTTTCAATAAGCTGGGAAGGCCACAAGAGTCTTTTAACTTGTGAGAGCAAAATCCTGGTTTAAGAAATTGCTTTAGTCTACTAATAGTTTTTATTTGCCTAGCCATCTCCCTGTATATAATCATAAACACATTTTTCTTTTTGTAGTATCTCAAGAAATGGCTTCCAATACTTGGTGAGATTATAAACCTAATTATCACAACAATGTCCTTTTTGTTTCATTGACATTCTTCACTTTCAGTTTTTCATCTCAATACATTTGTGTTTTCCTTGTTGGAGATAAATAAATGTGAGATATAGGAAGTATCTCAGGTTAAAAACGATTCTCAAGAATTAATGAGCTAGAGTAACTTCATGGCAGATGGAATAGAATCTAGTGTCTAACTCTTTTGTCCTTCAAAATTTACCTTATTTATAACACAATCCATCTATATAATGGTATCAATAGGATAAATAACTTTTATTAATATAATATAAACTAATATACATATGTAACTGTTATTTTAAAGAATTGCTTGATAAGTGTGTGTGTGTGTGTGTGTGTGTGTGTGTGTTAGAACATTCTTAGGTCTGATACAATTCAGCCAAATCCTAAGGTCCTAGCCCTAGAAGACAGTTTGCCATTTACTCAATTGACAAGCATCTATATTACATTATCTATTCTGCATTTTCCCTTGCCAAGCACTGTAGTTGTTAGTGGAGATACCAAAACAATATGCATGGACTTCACAATTGTAGAGCTCAATCTAGTAGGAGGTGGAAGTGGGGATGAGGCAAAATCTCCTAATTAACAACTATACTGCAACATAGAAACCACACACACACACACACACACACACACACACACACACACACACACACACCAACGTTAGAAAAAGGGGTTGTTGGAGATATAAGGTAAAATGACAACTTATAAATGCACAACTAGTTGAGACATAATAATCAATATTACATTGTTAAAGTGAAAGGAGGGGAATTATAAAAGCCATAGCGTGTGATATATCAAGCATGAAATCAAAATATAGTATGATGGTAAAAAAACATACATGGTTCAAGAATATAAATGAAGAGATCCAAGACGATGGAGTAAATGAACACTGTGCCTGTTTCCTTCCATGAACACATTAAAATTACAACTGAATTATATAACTATCAACCTGCAGAACCATCTGAAGTCTAACCAAACAGAAGCCCTATAACTAAAAATATAAAGAAGAAGCCACATTGAGACTGATAGGAGGGCCAGAGACACAGAACGGGCCCCAAACCTCCCTGTGGTGGTTGAGAATCAGGAGGGATGTCTCTGCTGCAGAGGTTTCCCCAGAGGAGAGAGGGACCCCAGTCCCCACACCAGGATCCCCAGCCCGGAGTACTGATGCCAAGAAGAGGAGCCCCACAACATCTATTTATGAAAAACAGTGCAAATTCCGTTCATTTGGGTAGAATGGAATGCAGCGGGAAACTTAGATGTCTTTTTAAATGGCTGGCGCACAGACTCACTCTCAGGCATTCACCTTGGGTTTTCAGCAAAGAGATGGTGTCTCCAGGGGCCTCCGCAGCATGCAGGGACAGACTGAGGTGCGTGGCTTCACAGGCAGGACTAGAGGACTGTCGGCATTTTCCTCATTAGGGTTCCTTCTCCCTTGCAGCTGGCAGGTGGGTGCCATCTTTCCTATGTTGAGCCCGCCCCCACAGGCCAAATCTGAATCTGATTGGTCTGGTGAGCTTCACAGCTTCATCTTGCTGACTCACTGGGACCCCACCCCACCCAACTCACACATTGCTGGAGGCACTTTCTTAGGAGCAGCCAGCCTCACCTGTATTGCATTGGAAAACTATCAGAGTCTGAAGGCCCCAGGCAGGCAGTGAT
Organism: Hipposideros armiger; assembly: GCF_001890085.2. Lineage (NCBI taxonomy): Eukaryota > Metazoa > Chordata > Mammalia > Chiroptera > Hipposideridae > Hipposideros > Hipposideros armiger. The sequence continues at coordinate 136,826 of NW_017731987.1, forward strand.
TGGCCTCGATGTTCTGAGACTTTTGCTGGTCACTCCAGGCTCAGCACTGGCACCAAACCAGAGTCGATATTAACCTGGTGACCACAACTTTTCCCACTCTAGTAACTCCCTGAGACCCTGCTTCACCTAACTCGTGTACTACACGAGGCTTTATCAGTGGCTAAAGCTTAATGGAGCTGGCAGGTGGCAGCAGGCCTCTGGATGTCCTGGCTTTTTGCAGTTATTCCAGGCCTGGAATTGGTGGCAGCATCCTTGGTTTGCAGCGTGGCCTCTTCCATGTGCCTCCAGGTTTAACACAGGCAATGAACAACTGCAGAATGCTTTGTAGCTCCTACCAGGTAGTTCCCAGCCTGTCACAGGCAGTGGGTGACCTGGGCTGCACCAGAGTCCCTCCCAATTGACCCCAGAACATATTAGAAGGTTGGCTTCAGATCACAGCAGAGCACTGCTCAATTAGCCCCACAAGTGGCACACACAAAGGGTGGCCTCAACAGGCAAACCCCACTCAGAGAGGTAAACCTCTCACAAAGCAGTCCATAAGCTCTGCACATGGCCAAACCCCACAGCCAGTCAGCCTGAGGGTCAATCTCACCAAATGACATGGCAATAGCAAGGCTCAACTGTAACAGGAGAACACATATAACCCACACAAGGGACACTCCTGGAGCACCTGGCTCAGGTGAACAGGGAGACTGTGCCACTGGACCCCACAGGACACCTACTATATAAGGCCACCCAAACAAGACTGGGAGACATAGCAGATCTACCTAATACACAGAAACAAACACAGAGAGGCAGCCTAAAGAAAGAAACAAAGAAATGCATCCCAAATGAAAGAACAGGAGAAAACTTCAGAAAAAGAACTAACAAAATGGAGGCAAGCAAACTACCAGATACAGAGTTCAAAACAATGGTTATAATAATGCTCAAGGAAATTACTGAGAACTTCAACAAAGAGATTGCAAGCATAAAACAAGACATATAAACCATAAAAAAGTCAGAGATGAAGAATACAATAACTAAAATGAAGAATGCACTAGAAGGAATCACCAGCAGACTTAATGAAACAGAGGACCGAATCAGCAATTTGGAAGACAACATAGCAGAAAACACCCAACTGGAACAGAAAAAAGAAAAAAGAATTAAAAAAAATGTGATGCTAGTTTGAGAGACCTCTGGGACAACATCACGCATAACAACATTCACATCATAGAGGTACCAGAAGGAGAAGAGAGAAAGCAAGAGATTGAAAACTTATCTGAAGAAATAATGACAGAAAACTTTACTAATCTGGTGAAGGAAATAACACAAAAGTCCAAGAAGCGCAGAGTCTCAAGTGGGATGAACACAAACAGGCCCACACCTAGACATTATAATTAAAATGAAAATGGTTAAAGACAAACAGAGACTCCTAAGAGCAGAAAGAGAAATGCAGCTAGTAACTTATAAGGGAGCTCCCATAAGACTGTCAGCTGATTTCTCAACAGAAACTGCAGGCAGAAGGGATAGGCAGGAAATACATATTCAAAGTGATGAAAAGTAAAGAGCTACGACCAAGACTACTCTACCCAGCAAGGCTATCATTTAAAATCAAAGGACAGATAAAGAGCTTCCCAGGCACACACAAAAAAAGCTAAAGGAGTTCATCACCACCAGTATTACAAGGAATCATAGAGACTTAAGACAGGAAAAAAAAATCTAAATTATGAATAATAAAATAGCAACAGCTACATATCTATCAATAATTACTTTTAAAATAAATGGATTAAATGCTCCAATCAAAAGAAAAAGGGGGGCTGGATGGATTAGAAAACAAAACCCTTACATATGCTGCCTACAAGAGACTGACTTCAGATTGAAATACACACACAGATGGAAATAAAGTGGTGGAAAAGATATTTCATGACAATGGAAATAAAAAAAAACATTAAAAGCTGGGATAGCAATATTTATACCAGACAAAATAGACTTTAAAACAAAGGCTATAAGAAGAGACAATGAAGTACCCAGTAACCTCACTTCAAGGTATTTATCTGAAGAAACCCAAAACATTACTTTGCAGGGCTGTGTGTATCCATATATTCATTGCAGCATTGTTTACAATGGCCAAGATATGGAGTCAGCCTGCATGTCTGTTGATAGAAGAATGGATAAAGAGGAGAAGGTGGTACATGCATACACTGGAATATTGCTCAGCTATGCAGGTTCTTGCCATCTGTGGCAGCATGGATGGACCTGGAGGGTGTTGTGCTGAGAGGAGTATATCAGACAGAGAAAGACAGATGCAATGTGATTTTGCTTATATGTGAAATCTAAGAACAAAATTAACAAACAAACAGAAACAAACTGAGAGATACAGAAAACATTTTGATGGTAGCCAGATGGGAGGGGTCTTGGGGGGTGTAGATGAAAGAAAAGGAAAAGATTAAGATGTACAAATTAGTTGTTACAAAGTAGTTATAAGGATGTACAGTAAAGCATAAGGGATATAGCCAACAGTATTATAATAACTATGTATGGTTTCAAATGGGTACTAGATTTGTTGGGGTGATAGATGAGAGGGGGTTGGGGGCAGAGTGAAAAAAGGTGAAGGGACTAAAAATTGGTAGTTACAAAACAGTCATGGGGAAGTAAAGCATATAGTCAAAGACATGGTAATAACTATGTATAGTTCCAGATAGGCACTAGACTAGTCCAGGGGATCACTTCCTAAATTATATAAATGTCTAGCTATTGTGCTACCAACCTGAAATTAATATAAAATAATATTGAATGTCAACTATAATTGATAAATTTAAAAAGAGGAGGAAAGGGGAAGGAGAATAAGAGGTCCAAATTTCCAGGTATTAAAACAAATAAGTCATGGGGATGTAATGTACAGCAAAGGGAAAATAGTCAATAATATTGTGATAGCATAGTACAGTGTTGGATGGTTGCTGGACTTTTCATGGTGGTCACTTCTTTAGGTATATAACTGTTGAATAACTATGGTGTATCCCTGAAACTAACATAATATTGTATGTTAGCTATGTTTTTTTTGTTTGTTTGTTTGTTTTGTTTTTTATATTTTTATTGGGGAATTGGGGGGATGGGAACAGTGCTGGGGAATTGGGGGAAGGGGAACAGACAAGTTGCTGTCCTTTTTTGTTCTTCAATCTAGTTGTGGAGGATGTTGCTTCACTGGCCCAAATTGGCACCATCATTGCGCTCTTCTCTGGCGAGGCAGATCAGT
>NW_017731987.1:140448-145912 GCF_001890085.2 Hipposideros armiger
CTTCAGTCTAGTTGTGGAGGACGTTGCTTCACTGGCCCAAGTTGGCACCATCATTGAGCTCTTCCCTGGTGAGGCAGATCAGTCGCCGGCTTCTGGATGGCCGCTCACAGCGGTTGCTGGCCACTCAAGCTGGCTGCTGGCTGGCTACACACGGTAGCCCATGGCAACCCACCTGCCGTCGCCAGCGACTCATGGCAGTCCAGCTGCAGGTTGAGCTGTTGTTCAGCATCTTAACTGTAGAGGGCAGTGTCACTGGCCCTCACATGTGGGATCCGAACCTGGGGCCTCTGGCATTCCAAGCCAGCTCTTAACCAATGCACCACTCGGCCGGCCCATTAGCTATGTTTTTAATAAAAATCTTTTTAAAAACTGCATAAAAAATGAAATCCATTTATGTGCTCACTACAAAATTCACATTGCAAACAAAGTGACACTGAGAGGTTGAAAGTAAATAAATAGAAAATTTTATATTAGGCTATAGCTAGCAAATAGAAGGCAAGAATGACTAAAAGAATTTTGACAACAGAGAAAGACAAATACTGTATGACATCACTTACATGTGGAATTTAAAAAATCTGAACTCATAAAACAAAGAGTAGAATGGCAGTTACCAGGAGCTGCAGGGTGATAGAAATGGGGAGATTTTGATCAGAGTACAAACTTCCAGTTAGAAGATGAATAAGTTCTGGGGATCTAATATAGACCACTGTGATTATAGTTAACAATACTGTATTGTATACATTTAAGTTGCCCAAAGAGTAGATCTTAACTATTCTCACCACAAAAAACTTCTGCAATTATGTGGCATGATGGAGGTGTTAGCTAACTTTATGGTGGTAATCATAATATGATATGTAAATGTATTAAATCAACATGTTGTACACCTTAAACTTACACAAGGTTATATGTCAATTATATCTCAATAAAGCTGGGAAGAAAAAAATATAAATGGAAATGGAAAAATTAGAAGCCATGAAGCAATCTTTGTATGAGATAAACTATTCACCATATTCAGTGTAGGCAAGGCCTTTATTATACATTCATTATAGCCCACTTTTGGGTCTAACAACTTAAGCGATATTGGAAAACTTAAATGAGATATAAAGTGAAAACAAATATAGGTACATTCAAACACAGAAAAATATATTTGGTCAGGGATGCTTATATCATTTGCAATTATTTGTACCGGAACAGGGACTAGTAGAATGAATATTGTAATTTGAAAATACATGAAAACTTATAGAAAATAACAAGAAGTTCTCTTTGATAAAATTGGAACAGAGAAGAGAGGAAATCTTTTAGATGAGTGCAGAAGGTTATGCTAGTCATTAGAAAAAGTGTTCTGAGAATGAGAGTTGAGAGTGACTGGAGAAGCTCAATAAGAATCATTAAGGTTGAGAAATAGTCCTGGGAGAAAAGACTAAAATGACAACACGGCTTCATCTGTAGGAGAGAAAGCTACACTTCCATTTAAATGACTAAAGCTTCGTCTGTAGGAGAGAAAGCTACACTTCCATTTAAATGACTAAAGAGATCAGAAGACAGCTCATCTGTTGCCCTGCCTCTTCCTCCCTGCCAATTACATTACAGCGATATAAATGATAATGAAACAGTTCTATACTGAGTCCAGATGTATCCCATTTAGACAGAATGGCTTAACTATTTCAGATTCCAAATTGCCCCCCATGACAGAATTGTGGGAGTTGGGATTGTGGAGAGCAGCTTCATTCAAGCTTTAGTGAGACATTCAATGTGCCTCAGTGATGACGATGTTATAGTTCTGTCCATATGGTTCCTCTGTTTTTACCAGACCTGGGAGGGGTGAGGCCAACTAGGTAGTCCGTGCTTAAGCAGGAGAGTGGGTTGAACTTGATATTACTAAGTTCTTTTTATTCTTCGTTGGCCATTTTCCCAACAGCAGAGGTTTATGTGGAGAAAATAGCAGGTTTCAAAAGAAGATGGGTCCTTATTTAAAATTAACTCAATAAAAGTTTTCTAGACTTATGAAAAAGGAAATATTTTGGTAATGAGTAGCCCTTGTCCACACTCAAGAGACAGAACATACCAAGTCTATAGATGTAAGTTATGTTAACCTCAGGCAAGAGCTTCCTTTGTCTACAGACTGTGAGAAAATGAGAACGAATTTACAAGAGATACTGTGAATCTATTTTTCAAGAAACACTAATGATTAAAGGGAAAAAAAAAGAAGACTTTACTTAGGCTGGTTTAAACTAGTTCGCACACAAGTTACTTAAAAATTACTGGAGTTTGCTAAGTAAGGGCTCTAACTAGGGCCACGTCTAAGCTAAGGGCTAACTCAAGAGCTCCTGTACCATCTTACAGAGATGGATGGACATAATGCAGCACCTGAGTTTGGGAATGCTGGCCCAGCAACCTGGAGCCTGAAACCTGGAAATCTATATTTTTATTTGAATTTGGATTTAAAAAAATTCAAGTTAAAGTAAAAGCACCATGTGGATCAAACTAAAGATGTTTGCTGGGGCCACGGTCTGGTTTCTGAGAGTACCATTTGTGATTTCTGGTTTAGACTCGTTTCTGTTTAGGAGGAGGACTGAATGCATGGCTCCTCATAGGGCCTTGCAGTCAGATATGTTTCCACAATAAAAAACTCTTCTAATGTTTTCTGTATCTTTAGAGGTCATCAGCACCAGGTTTTTTCCTTCTCATGATTGAACTCTGCTGGGGAAAAAGGGAAAGAGAAGTTTGGTACCAGGGCTCCCAGAGCTGAGCTGGTTTTCTTTCACAGGTGCATCATGCCTGGGCACCAGAGCAGAAATCCAATGGAGAGAGTGAGCAATTGGGGTCCTAATACTGGGGAGCAAATTGGGGAAATGCCTGACTGCAGTCAAGAGGTTGGAGTAAACGGTTCCTGGGATCTCATTCCAGGCTAGGCTTGCATGATTCTGAGCCATTTCTGGTAATGTGTTTTACTGTCTCATTATAAATATTCTTTCCTTCCTTTAAAAACACTTCACTTCTGCCTTCAAAAATGAATATACTCTTTCCCTTTCCCAAAGCCTTAAAAAGCAAATACAAAGAAACTTTGCTACTGCTCCTAAATGGACAATGAATCTTGAATGTTTTGTCTATGGATTTTTTTAAATCATTGGATTGACTAACATTCCCGAATGATGCAAGCCTCCACCACTAAAGGTTTAATTCATACCTAAAATGGTGCCATTATCTTGGGTAATGATATATAATTAAGTGTGCTGACTGTTCTCATGCTTTTCTATCAGTGATTCATGGCTGTTGTCAAAAAGCACCCGCATATCAGAGCTCTTTTTGTTAAAGCCCTTGTTTGAAATACCCAACAAACAGGGTTTTCTTGATTCATCAGATCATCCAGGTAGTTTATGTGCTTTTTAAAAAACCTGAATCTATGCCAGGTTCCATTTATATCCACTGCAACTTTCTTTGTTTTCTAGTAATGTTTATGATGCTATCATAAAATATAATACAAAGATAAGGCTGATTTACACTAAATACATTTACTACTGTATATTCTACAAGAAACACTTTAGAAAAAAAACTGGTCATGGGATCTAAGATTTTCTTCCCCCAAAGATATGTGTTGGTGGCCTAATAGTGTCTTTCATTTTTCAGAGGGAGGTAGATACGTAGTGACTTATTCCAGAGAAGTTGATTTCCCCAGCACTTTTGTAACTGAAGAATCTAATAGCATGTGCCAGTTTATCCTCACATATACTGCTAGAATAACAGATGTCTATTCCTTCAGTAGCAAGTCAAGTCATCAGATTAGAAGTCAAAAACCAAAGCTGAACTCCCTTCCATGGCAGCAGCTGGACTTGTAGAGGTGACAGAAAACCAGAGGGCTTGCTCTATGGAGAACGGATTTCTTATGAGATCCTTGGTGTTGGATAAAAAGAAATCCAGAGAGAGTTTAGATAACGTAAACACTTTAAAAGGGTAATTTGACTCCTCATCATTTAATGTAATGGCATACAGAAAAAAAAAAGAAGTAAAATAACTTTGTTCTTTTCAAAAAGGATTTTTCAACTTCAAAAAGTTCTCTCTATTCGATATGGATCTCACAAAACACAGCTGCTTTTTCAAATTACTGTCAGGGGCAAGACAGAGGTGTTTGTTTTCATAGATCTTGAAATGGAAAGCAAGAAGGAAAAGAGTAGGGACTCATGGTTTTTCACTTTGGGGAAAAAAAAAAAGAAAAAAACGAGTTTGATCATGAAAGAAGGACCTGTTTTCCCTAGACCCTGGATAATTTCTCTCAGCTTTGACTTGATTTTTATAATGAATAGTTTAAACCCAAATTACAAGTTTAAATTAAGAGCTCTCATTCTAAAATCCTTTTAGCCCTCGCAAGAAATAATTTAAGGGATTCATGTGCTGTTGAAATTACTAGTCATGTATTTTATTATGGTTAATCACAGCTACTATTAAAAGAGATGTAATATATGTTTCCCTCTGCTAAGATCAGCTGGTGAAACTGTAGTTCTCACACAGTTGCAATGTTCTCGCTAATTATCTAATCATCAGGACAAAGACATACAGACCCAGGCAGGTCGAGGCGGCTCTGAGGGCAGGGTTCCCAGTCAAAGTAAAAGTTTTGTAGACAGTGTGACCTATTTATCATCAAATATGCTGAGCTATTCTCACTGCTGCCAGTTTTGAGAGTCAGTGCTATTATTCCTCTGTTTGAATAACTGCTTTTTATGAAATATGGGCAACAACATTCTCAGGGATGGGAATGAGATTTCCTCTATAATCCTTTCTTTTATTACCCACTAGTTGCATATAGCAACACATTTATTACTGTCACTGGATTAATCTTCACATTTCAAGAGCACTCAAGTATTATTTGCATTTTATAGATGAATAAAACAAGGTACTGCTAAATCAAATGGAATCCTGTGACTATAACCAATTCAGCGGTATAAGCTAACTATTTTGTTTCTAAAGCACTTCATTTTTAGGTGTGTGCAGTTCACACGGCATCCTAATAGATTATGTATGTCTGGACAGAGCTCTGAATCTCTCATAGTCTTGGTATCTCTTTAGTTGCTTCTCTTTTGTCTCATGGGAGTAAAACTTGGTCAGTGCAGTGATTCCCCAACAGTAGTGCAAAGGAGAACAGCCTGAGCGGGGGTGTCAGAGTGGAGATTCCAGGGCACCTGTACTCATTCAATGGGTCTGTGTGGGGACCCCAGAACTGGTAGTTATTACACTACCCCACGGAGCTCACAGTATCTTTTTTTTTTACTACATTATTTTTTATTATGAAATACGCATTTTTTAGAATTAGTTTCAGCTGTACAACACAGTGCAATAGTTATACTTTTTACCCCTTGAAGTGACAACCCTCTCCCCCAATCTGCCGCCCCATTTCCCCCCAATATCATACATATCTATTACATATCCATTGACTCCACTCCCACACTATACTCCACGTCCCATGACTATA
>NW_017731987.1:146297-162296 GCF_001890085.2 Hipposideros armiger
ATAAGTGAAATCATATGGTATTTGTCTTTCTCTGACTGACTTATTTCACTTAACATAATAGTCTCTAAGTCCATCCATATCGTCCCAAATGTTACAATTTCATTCTTCTTTATGGCAGAGTAATACTCCATTGTATAAATGTACCACAGTATCTTAATCCAGTCGCATAGACAGTATCTTGATTCACCCTGATCTAATTATAATTCTCAATGAAGAATAGTTATTGGGCTAATTTTTTTACTATTTGAGTTCCTGGAACTTAGTACACCATTTTAAGCTTTGGCTTACTTTTTCCCCATAAAATAGAAATTCGTTGAAATTCCTGTCTCAGAGAAACCTTCTGAATTTAGTATTTGTAAAATACATAAAGGCCCTGAGTTTGAAAGGTTGTGATGATTTCCCAGTGCTGCACTCACACCATGGTCAGTATCTGGCTTGTGCTCATGAAAACTTCAGTTTAAGTGTCATTTATGGAAGCTACTTTCAGAGTATTCTCCTGTTAAGACCAACGTGGTGTCCGGAAGGACCCTGGAATAGGAATTAGAAGATCTGTCTATGTTTTAATTGTGACCTTAGTTATAGCTAGTTTGTCTTTGCATTTAGAAATTGGGAAATTATAAATCTACTCTGACTACCCTAAAGGATCCTTGTGTTTAACAAAGAAGATAATGAACATACAATTAATTGATAAACTTTGCTATACAGTTATAATTATGACATGTGACTACTAACCACAGGTAGAAGCACCTTATTTAAGACTTTATTTAGGGAGAGTCTCTGCTTTCTAAGGGCTTGTTGAACAGAGAGAAGTCTTACGGGAACACGTGGAAACCTGGTTTGGAAAAAGCTTCTCATGAACACTCAGAAAGTAATTGAATACGTGGGCGATTAAAAATGTTTTTCTCTGATTATTTCTCAGGAATGGACTAACATAGTGTTTATATACTTAGTGAGCATGTGTTATGGGAAAACGGCTGTGATATGTGATCGTGACCTTCAGCTGGGAAAAACAAGAGGTAAGTAGAATCTGTGACATTATACTCTTTTCTCTTTCCTGGGCCTCAGCCACACTGCAACTCTGGATTTATTCTTCTTTTCATCTACCTGTAACTTGTGCTCTACTGCACAGGTTAATTTGTGTCCCCTCCAAATTCACTTGTTGAAGCCTAACCCCCAATGCGATGGTATTAGGAGGAGGGATCACTGGGGGGTGATTAGGGCATGAGGGTGGAGCCCTCATGAATGACGTTAGGACCTATATGAAAAAGACCCCAGAGAGCTCTCTTCTTCTGCTTCTGTCATGTGAGGATACAGCAAAAAGGCAGCTGTCTATGAACAAGAAAGCGGGTCCTCACCAGATACTGAATCTGTCAGCACTTTGATCTTGGATTTTCCAGCCTCCAGCACTAGCAGAAATCAATTTCTGTTGTTTGTAAGCCACCCAGTCTGTGTTACTCCATTATAGCAGAACAGGCTAAGACAACCTGTCTGATGGAAACGCATGTTCCTGAGGAGAATGGCCTCTGGGACAGCACATAGTTTGTATATCAGTATGAACTGCCAGCCATGCCATAATTTCACATGTAGAACCTTTCAGCAGAAGTATCAGTAACCATGACTGTGACTGAGCACACATGAAAAAAGCACCTTTGGGTAATCTGAAGTTATTCAAATAAGACTTGAAAGCAGAAAAAATGGATTGTACTAACCAGAAATATATAACATGCTGAGTGTAACTTTTCATTCCTAGAAAAAAAATTGAAATATGAGGGGTAAATCTTTATTAATTTTGCTTTTGCTTTTAAGAGCTAAAACTTGTGATACTTTGCATTATGATGATTTTATTATCATCTCAAACCATTAAGTCATTGCTTTTGGTGAAAATTTTGAATTGGGATGTTGAGATACTTAAATTGTTTGGTGCAGATTAATGTTATACTAAAGGGAATACATGCTAAATTGTAGTTAAATTCAAGTTTGGCAGCTATATACACAAAATGTTGAAACTGAACACATAATTCATTTGGATTTTTTTTCTTTTAAAAATTAAAAAATGACAATTAGCTAAAAGACATGCCAAACTATCAACTAAGACAGGGGGGGTCTTTGATGTAGTCTACTCTGGATGAAACATAACCACCATGATCCATGATAGCTAGTAGTGTATGATGATAGCGTCTGAGAAGTGTTGTACAACCATGTATGGAAATAGGAACTGGCATTGCAGACATGGAGATTCATGTTTTACTGGAGAGCCACTCTCCTTTCCGTAGAACAGTTGCTCAATTTTTGCCCGCATGTCTTTATTAGCCTAAACAGAGCTTGAGGCTTACTCTTAAGAATTCCATTTCTGGAATAGGCTTAAAGGTATATCTTGGGATGGAAGTGCTCGATTATTATAAATCACGTTACTGGCCTCCTAAAATTGCTTGACTTTATTTTTCTACACTTAATTTGTAAAAAGAAAAAGCACATAATGACAATGCAGTCTCAGGTGGTGAATATTCTTGAAAAAGTAATTTCCGAGGCATATTGTTGGGTCACTTGCAATTTCAAGTCATCTCCTTCAACAAGAAAAACTGCATTAAAATTATTGCAAGAGATCATTGCTATTTGTCAAGGTGACATAGTTTAAAATTAAGAATCATTAAGAAAAGTTGGTCTTAATTCATTTGTCAGGTTTTTGAAAGTAAGGAACGTGTCTCCCGTTTTCCTCCATCTTTTCTATAGCCTTTCATAGTTCTGTATTTATAAGGAAACACCCTGATTACCTGGCAACCAGGCTTTTGACCCTCAGGAGCCTCAAAGAAGTAGGACCACCAGGAAATATAAACACATAAAATGAAAGACTTATTGTAGGGATTTGATGTTATAAAATTATTTGGGGAGCTGCTGTTTCTGTGTCTGGTGCTCAAGCCTGAAGTTCCCACGTCAAGCACTCAGGAGGGGTGGATGAACGTGAATTAAAAAGGCAAAGAGCTGTCAGAGGCTGTGAAGCTAAGCCAGAAACCACAAGGAAAGATTGGAACTCCTGTCATTCTCTGTTTGCCTCCAAACTTCCAACTTCTAGCATGGGGCCATTTTGAAAGAGAAACTGGAGCCCCTTGTCTGGGTGCTAAACATGCAATTGGCCCAGAAGTGACAGAAGCTGAATGGGAAGAGCCAGCAGGAGTTGGAGGTGTTGAGGGCCCAGCTGCTGCTTCTTGCCAAGCATGCAAGTCAGCAGGTAAGTGGCATTATGTGTGAGATGCCACAGTGCTTTGTTCTTTGTTCCCTGCACCAAATTCTTGAGGAATATGTTTGTTTTTTCATTCCTACCTTTCAAATCTTGTGCAATATGTTTCCTGTGGTTCATGTTAGCTAGGAACGATGCAGAGACGGGAATTCTAATAACTGAAGTTTCAGCTTAATTAAATTGGCATAATACAAATCCATCATAATATAATCTTTGTTAACATGGTGTCCAAATACAATTATTTTAACTGTACTTAACTTCCAAATAAAGAAAATAGGAAAATCTTATCTCCACCTAACATAACATAGCTACCCCTTATATAACTGAAACACATTAACAATACCCCCTAATAAAGATATAAAATTTTTTAATGTATCTTTTGGTGATTTTCATCCCTCTTCTAAGTGAACCACATTTCCTCTTTGATTTAAAATAACTTAAATATTGAGCTATAATGTTAACTACTATTAATTCATAAGGTTGTGGGTCCTAAGGAGTCTTCCTTATATTGGACTACTTTTTTTTATCTCCTTGGAAGCTCTAAGAGGCATCTCAGGAGATCTTCTACATACCAGACATTAGCACTACTTTTCCTTCATCGTACAGTGGTAACTCAGTTTTCCCCTTGATTTTAGCATCAATCATCTCATCTGGTACCTGCTGATTCTTTGATGTAAGAAATATAAAGAGACTTGGTAAAGCGTTCATTTTCCATTTTAATGAAACCATTGCTCCATCCCACTGGTAGAAGCCCTCCCTTGGTAACGAAGACTTCTAGACCAACAGAGCTCAAAGTGCAAGGTCAGGAAGCATAAGTTTCATTAGTGAATCACTAGTAGTAATCCTTAGAGCAGCCACTCCCCTGTAGACACCTTGATCTCCTGAGCTCTAAATCCTGGAGAGGAGAGAAACAGTATCACATACTTGTCTCTGAATGAGGGTATATACTCTATCCTGGAGGCCAATGCAGTCCTGCAAGGTGTTGCCACCCAGCTGGTGCCACAATCAGGCCTTCAAAAGTCCATTCCGCTATTTGTCTAGTCAACCACTTCAGGGAAGATGGTGAAACCAGTGAAATCAATGAGCATAGGCCCATCACCATATTTCATAGGCTATAAAATGAGTTTCTGAATCAGAACTAATGCTGACAATAGGGTATTATGTATGTCTGAGGAGTGTGATCTTGGCGAAAGCGTTGTGGGGAAGGAAAGCAAATTTATAAACAGTGTTAAGTGTTTATTCGAGTGAGAACAAAGCACTTCCCCTTCCATGATGGAAGTGATTATATGCAGTTAATCCACTACTGGATGGCTGGATCACACCTACCCCCCAAACCCCCACACCACTAAGTGAATGGTGTCATGTTGGGGGACTCAGCGTTGGTTTCTATGCTATCAAATTGGGCACTCAGCAGTGGTTGTAGTCAGATCAGACTTAGTGAGTGAAAATCTATGTTGCCGAGCCCATGCATAACCTCTATTCCTGCTGCCATAAGTACTTTTTTATGAACTCAAGTGCAGGGATGGTTGGGGAAAGAGGCTAACTGTTATACACATGATGAGTGATCTTGTTTACTGCTTATTAAGAGCCTCCTCCACCAAGGTTTCTCTTTGGTGAGCATGTACATACATCTTCACATCCTGCGCACATCCAGAGAGGTCTAAACACAGGCCTTCATATCACCAGCTTTTCAATTGTGTTCTTTCTAACTGCCTGACAATTCAGCTAAATCATTAACTGCTGCCGTCGAGGCAGTATAGGTCCATATTTCTGGCAATACTCCTTTCCAGGTAAAATGAACAACCAGGTATATGACTCAAATTTGAGTCCTCAGTGGACTCAAATTCTGTCCACTGAGAATTTTCCTTCACCACTGTCTTTCAAAGCAGCTTAGATTGGAGTTGTAATGCTATAGTTGTCCACTGTCAGGTAAAGCCAGCCTATTATTCAGAACCACCTGCAACCCAGGCCCCAATATTTAGTTCCCAATTAATTAATCATGGGAAACTACCCTTAAAGTCGCAGGTGCAGGTTGAGAGGGAGGGGGCTAGGTGGCAGAATATGGGTCATGAGCATCTGTGCCAGTCACTTATGTAACTGCTTTGTGTTTTCAGGACCTGATGAAGTCGGATCTTACATACACCACTTTTGTATAATGAAAGTACTGCTATAGGTACCCAAATTTTGGCTTAGTAGGACAGAAAACCATAATAAGCATGCAGGTCTCATTGGAAACTTTTTGGCCCTTGTTCAAGGGTTCTGCCTCTATTAAGGTTCATTAGCAAGTAAGAATCTTATTTTCAAAAGAACAATAGTAGTAGTTGTTGATGTAAGAAACGTCCAGACCTGTAGGAAATTTTTGTGAGTTTATTTGAGCCAAACTGACGACAATTGCGTGGAAGCAAAATTTCAATGAATTGAGAAAATACTGCAGAGAATGGCAGTTTTGCAGCTTATTTTATACATTAGAATCAAAGGAGGAGATGTAAGGAGAGTTACATGAAATTCATTGGTGGTAGATTAAAGGGGTGGGAGAAAGCAAAGCAAGGAAATCTCTGGGATTGGATAAACAGTAAAACAGAGAGACTCGTACTTCTTTTACATTGGTGGGTACAGGATAGTTAGTAATTAACATTTACAGCACAAAGAGATGGTATTCAAGGAAGGGTCTGTGGTCTCCCTGAGGGGTCTGGAAAGGGAGATTACTTAGACATTTCAAAGGTATGTTATCTTAGACGAAAAATAAACAAACAAACAAAACCAAACCAATAGATAGCTCACTTAAGATCAAGATTGACCTTTGTCAAGGAAGCTACAGGCCTAGGATGTGACTGCCCGCCATGGCCCTCTTGGTTGGATAATGTGGTCCCACGGATTCCTAGGAAGTCTTAGTGTCCTCATTTGTCTTGCTGAAATGGTGACCATTGGGGATGGGACAGGACCTTAACCTTAGATGGAAATCAAGGCCAAACTTTTCTCAAAAGGGAAAGACAGGTAAATGGGAGACAGTCAGGTCAGATAGGCCTTCATTAAGAAAGAAACACTCTGGATCATTTTTAACCTATAAACTAACATGATCCAAGTTGTTCTATCTGTCTCATTTGTCTGTATTTTGCATCTATTATAACATTTACTTATAGTTTGAGGGCACACCATATATGTCTTTGGTTTTCTCAATCTGACCATGAAATGGGTTCCCATTTACTGGCATCATCATCATCATCATTATTATTGTTATTATTACTTTAATATGGCCTAACTACTTCCCATTGAAAGCACTCAAGTGTCATTATTAATGTGATTCGTCCTACTTATGCAATGGGGAATTGTAACTTTAAGGTTTAATCAGGGCCAAGGCTGTGAGAATACAGTGGTGTAAATTGCAATTACCATCTAAAAATTTCCAGAAGCCAGGAGGACAGTAAGAATTTCATAAGTAAATTTCCTGGGCCTCAGCAGCTCTTACAGAGGGCTTTTTTTTTTTTTTCTTAAAGCCACTTCAGCTTCCATCTACATTAATATAGTTAGTTCTAGTTGGGTTAAAAGGTAAGCATATTTCCATAATTGTGTTCTAGCATTTATACATAAAATTTCTTGCTTAATATTCCTTTTTCACCAACCTACAACTTCTCTTGTCCTTCTTAGTTTTCTCCTTTTTACTCATCTGGAAATAACCAAGTTATTAAGACAAACTACTTCCTTTTGACTTCTCTCGAAAACACACACATCCCTTTCCTTCCTTCTGCAATAACAGTCCTTCTGAATTTCAAAAGAGAAACCATAAAAAGAATATTATCCATAATACAAAAGTTATCTTATTCACCTCCAGCAATTATTAACAGCTGGTCTATATAAGAACAAAGTTTGAGAAAAGCCCAAAGATCAAGTATAACTATTATTATGACAGGTAAAGATAATCAAACAAATGATTTTTTAAGTTCAACATCAATTATGTAGGCATACAAGCCGTCTCGATAGCTGTCTAGCTCTGATGTTGGTGGCTTCTCATCCTCGAGAAGTCTTTGATGTCCGCTGTAGGTAGAGGCGAGTGTCAGGGGCAGATGTCCACTCTCAGTTATGCACCTTTTTGTTTTCTTTTTTAAATGAGAAATGTGAATCTTTGAGTTAACAGCTTTAAGTTTAGCTGCACATGGATTAGTTACTAATACCTGATAAGGTCTCTTCCAATGAGGTTGGAGAGTGTCTTTAATTGATATATTTTCCAATGGACAAAATATCTTGTTTGTACAGTTGTGGTCTTTGAAGTCTTTGTCTCCCGGGAACATGCTAAGAAATGAATCAGTTACTAATTTATCAATTTATTTAAACTGGTTAATAAGTTCTCAATTGTGCAGAATGTCTCCTTTTAGTAAGGTTGGTTCATATGTCCCTTCACCCAGATGCATAGGATGACCAGTGACTATTTAATGAGGAGAAAATCTATGCATACCAAAAGGAGTAGATCTCAGGTCGAAGAGTACTACAGGGAGAGTTTTTGGTCAAGGGGGATTAAAAGCTTCTGAAAATTTACCTAGTTGAATTTTAATTGTACTGTTTGTATGTTCCACCAATCCAGAGGACTGGGGATGATAAGCACAATGAAAATACTGTAGAATAGGTCAAATGTTACAGATGGATTGCATTATTTGCCCAGTGAAATGAGTCCCTCAGTCACTATGCAACTCAGAGGAACTCCCTAACATATATATATATATATATATATATATATATATATATATATATATATATATATATATATATATATGCCTCATTCCAGTGAGAAAACATACAAATCATAACTAACACATATCTGTATCCTTGAGATGGTGGTATTTAGATAAAATCTGATTACCATACCTCAAATGGACCTAAAGGAAGTAGGAAATGTGCTCGGGGACCCATGGAGCGATTTTCCAGGGTAGTATTTTGAACAGATGGAATATTTGCTATATACTTTATGAGCTACAGTAGAAGAAGGTTTCTAATAACATTGTTTACTCCATAAAGTCATCTTTTCAAGACTCCAATGTGTTAGCTAGTGTACATGTTGAAGTATAACTAATTGAGCCCCTATAGGTAAGATTGGTTTCTGATTGGGTCCAAACCATATCTGTTTGGATAAGTTTCCACCTTTTTGTTGCCATATCCTGTTTTCTTCTTCTACAGTTGTCCATTGAAACTGTAAATGAGAGTCTTTTATTGATTTAATAAAGAGAAGAAATGTTCTCATGTCTGGATAATTTGGCTGCGTATTGCTGCTTGTCTAGCTGCAGTGTCAGATAAATTATTTTCTTTTGCTTCCATGGTGGCAACTTTCGAATGGCCTGGAATTTTTGATAAATGCCAGTTGTTTGGGTTGCTGTATGACATCTAATAATTCTGCATCCTGTATTCCATTCTTTATGGGCTGCCCTGAGGAAGTTAAGGAACCCTGCCGCTTCCACAACATTCCAAAGTTGTGAGCTACACGAAAGGCATAGCCAATATCAGTGTAAATATTGTCCATTTGATCTTTGGCTCATTGACAAGCTCAAGTTAAAGCAATTAATTCAGCTTGTTGGGCAGATCTTATTCAGGTAAATAAGAACCTTCAGTTGTCATGGAAGTTACTGCACATCCACCTCAGTAATATCCCTGTTCATCTTTCAGATAAAATTCATTCGTAAACCAAGTTAAGTCAGCATTATCAATAGGAGTTTCCTGTAAATCATTGCTAGGAACAAGAAGGTGGTCAGTAGATAAAACACAATTGTGGATGTCTTTATCCTACAAAGAAGGTAGCAATGTTGCTGGGTTAAGACTATTACATCGAGTTAAAATAATATTAGGTGCAGAAACCAAGAGTACTTCATTGACGCCAGTCAACTGACAGAAGTGTTTAGTGTGATGAGAGTTCAGTGGAGTTTCAACAGAATGAGGGACATAAATGAAGGAGAGCCCTTAACGATGTCTTCTGTTTGTTTGCATAACATGGCTGTAGCTGAAATGGCTGTCATGCAGGAAGAGAGCCCTTAGGCTACTGAGTCTAATTGCTGACTATAGGTCTATGATGATTTCTATGTTTTTGAGTTAAAATTCCTAAAACATTTCTTTTATTTTCATTTACAAAAAGGAAGAAAGTTTATAATTAAGGTGTCCAGAGTGGGAGTTTTAGATAATACATCCTCTAGAGCAGTGATTCTCAACCTTCCTAATGCTGCGACCCCTTAATACAGTTCCTCATGTTGTGGTGACCCCCAACCATAAAATTATTTTTGTTGCTACTCTATAACTGTAATTTTGATACTGTTATGAATCGTAATGTAAGTTCTTTTTGTTTTCCGATGGTCTTAGGCGACCCCTGTGAAAGTGTCATTCGACCCCCAAAGGGGTCGCGACCCACAGGTTGAGAACCGCTGTTCTAGAGTTTCTTCAGCTTGTTTCTCTTCGGAGTTCCATTGAATTGGATCAGGTCGATATGATTTTAATAAGACATGTAGAGGCTGGGACATTAATAAAAAAATTGGAACCCAGTTGTGACAGTATCCAGTCAGACCCAGGGATCCTATAAGCTGTTGTTTTGTTTGTTTGTTTTAGGGAGAGGAAAGGATAAAATTCCTCTAAGACTTTCTGGGTTAATTAGTAGCCCATCTTTAGATATTAGATGACCAAGGTATTTTACTTGGGGTAAAACAGAAGCTAAGCTTGTCCTGTAAGACCCTATGTCTCTTTATGGCTAGCTGTTGTAATAGGTAAATTGTGTTCTCCTGGGAGTCTAATATGTCCTGTATTTTAATAAATCTTCCACATATTGGATTAGAGTAGAATCTCTGGGAAAGTCAACATCATTCAAATCAGCTTTTAGTATCTGATAGAAATAGGTGGGACTCTGTATATCACCGGCATTACTGTCCAAGTAAATCCATGACCTTCCCAGGTGAAAGCAAAGAGGTATTTCCTGTCTTTTTTTTTTTTTTTAAAAAGGCACTATAAAACTCTATCACTGAAAAATATTGGCAGCCCACAAGAATAGCTGGTAATAGGGCATGTGGATTTAGAACCACAGGATGTCCTTATTTATACCTATGAGATCCTGTACATATCTCCATCCTTTCCCATTTACTGGGTTTCTTTACAGGAAAGATAGGAGAGTTATTGGGGCTCATATATGGAATTATAAGCCCGCTTTTAAAGTGGTCTTATATAATGGGCTTAATTCCAGCTAGTGCATCAGGCCTTAAAGGATATTGGTAAGTATTAGGCAGAGGCGAAGTATTGTCAATAGTTATTTTAATAGAATTGGCTGACTTGGTCTTGCAAGAGGCCCAAAGTTGCATTGGAAGCTCCTGTAGCAAACATTTAGTCAATCTCAGGATTACTTTTCTCTTGTAGAGGTTTCTTTAAAATCATTATTTTCCCGACTAGTTGAGTATTTGATTCATTTAGTTCTAAAAACATTTCACCCTCTCTGGAAAAAGAAATGCGGGCATCATTGGTTTCAAGAAAGTCTCACCTTATGAGGTGAATTGGGGCAGATTTGACTCGTCAAAATATATGTTGGCCCAGGGGAAGAGGCTGTCACTTGAAAACAAACATTGGTTAATTAGATGTCTCTACCAGTTGTACAGAAGCCTAGTCTGAGGGAAAGGGCAATTTAATTGGGCAGGGGTAAGCACCAATAAAGTAACCCCAGCATCTACAGAGCTTTAGCAGTTTCCCCTTTATGGTAATTTCAATTTCTCCTGAAGTATTAGTAAAGAGAAGGGGAAATGCCATCTCATAGTCTTCGGAGCGGCCCTATGCTTGTTACTCTTTCTTTTCTTTTCTAAATCCCATTTCAGTTTTCTACAATCCTTCTTAAGGTGACCTGGCTTTTTACAACAAAAGCAGACTCCTCTATAGGAGTTTCCCAGCAAACCTCATTTAGTAATTCTGTTGCTTTGCTCTCAGAAATCATTAAGTTTATTAATTGGAATAGGTCAGAATAGCCAGGATCTTATGTTCTAACAGTTAAACTCCTTTGTGAATCCATCAGGGTCCTGGAGAGGGTGGGGGGGGGGAAGCTTTAATTAGGTTCCTTAATGCTGTCCTAGTACAAGGGGGGAAGATGATGGCTGATTCTCCTTGTCCTGAGGCTGACTTTTCTCTAAAAGGAGCTGCCAGTTTTGATTGTTTGTTTGTTTTTTCTAGTCTATCCTGGTCTGGTTTTTTATCTCAGTGTCCCCTAGGTCAGTTGGGGGCTGTGATGGAGGAGGTGTAGAAGAGAGGAGGAGGGGGGAGAGGAGGAGGAAAGGAGAATAAGTTCATTCAACAAATAAATGGTATAGCAGGGCAGTTGGATAAGAGAGAAAAGTGGGGGGTTGGCATTAAGCATCTTCAGAAACCTTTTTTAGTTTAGAGACAGTCTCTAAAATTTTCTTTTTAACTTCCTGGAGAGAAGAAAGTCTCTCTGTGCTGCATTTCAGAGGCTTCTATTTGCCTGTTGAGGTAAGCGTCTCATTTATTGTTTGATTTTAGAGCCGGATTTTTTTTCTGTTATGCACGCAAAATATTAATTTAGGGGTCAAAAGAGCTCCATTTTGGCCTTGTTAAGTTGGTATCATTTCTAGTTAGATCTTCCCATTTCTGTAAGTACTTGCAAGTAAAGGCTCCCTAGGAATTATACATCTGCAGGAGTTTTAATGGAGGCCAGGACCTGGGGGCTTGTAAGCCTTGGAGGCATGGTTTCCCATGTTAATTTTATTTTCCTTTTGAGATCTGCGAGGTCTGGATAAATTTTAAGGCAATTGTGTGGTGGGATACAGTGTGCTGTTTATGGGTTGAGCTCCAAGATGCTGTCACCTCCCCAGTTTCTCCAGCCCTCTGATGTGTCTTAATTTCTCTCCTTGCCTGATTAATACAACTGTGAGGACTCGGAGTGCTAGGTAACCAGCCTTTATGTGCATTTCCTTGGATGAGTCAATTATTTAATTACAGTCGTGTTGGAATTCACTGTGGGGCCTTGCTTTGTCTTGAGGAGTACCCTCCAACACTTTCACATAGATTCTTAGTTACCTAAGGTACTTAAAATTTGAACTTAAGGGAGTAAATGCCCCTTATCTTTGGAGTTGAATGAGTTTAGACTCTCATTTATCTATTGTAGCAAAGGTTTTGTTCAAACTCTCAGTAAGTAATTCCAGTTGAAAAGCCAAAGTTAAAAAACAGCCACCTGGTTTTTTTGTTTGTTTGTTTTTTTGTTTTTTTCTGTCTCTTAGTTATCACAACCCTTATCCTTAGCCTGGGTTATCTCAATCCTTAACCTTTAGTGCCACCTCAATTTTTATTTTATTTTAAAAAAATTTTTTTTAAGAACAGCTCAATTAATGTCAGGCCATCCTACCTTAGAACAGGGTGGTTCAGAGTTCCAAGAAAAACTCACCCAAGTTTACCAGATGCAAAATGGGGAGCTGGTGGAGCACGGTGGGCCCCTCTGGTACCTAGCACCAGGTCCAGGTCCACAGGGTGGTCCTGGGTGGGCTTCTTTGGAACACTGTTTGCTGTGCCAAGTAAATGTCAAGGTAAGAAACATCCAGACCTGTAGAGAATTTTTATTATTTCTTTGAACCAAACTAACAATTGCCAAGATGCAAAATTTCAATGAATTGAGAAAATGCTCTGGACAATAGCAGTTTTGCAGCTTATTTTATACATTAGAATCAAAGGAGGGTTTCATTAATTCCATTGGTTGTAGATTAAGGGGATGGCAGAAAGAAAAGCAGGGAGATTTCTAGGATTGGATAAAAAGTAAAACAGAGACACATCTTTCTTTTACATTGGTGGGGACAGGAGAGTTAATAATTAACATTTACAGCCCATAGAGATGGTATTCAGGGAACAAGACAATAATGTAAAAAGATTCTGTGGTCTTGTGCTCTGGTTCAGTGTGTTTGCCCTAAGAGGCCTGGAAAAGGAGATTACTCTGACATTTCAAAGGTATGTTATCTTAGACACAAAAAGGCAATAGACAGGTCCACTTAAGGTAAAGATTGGCCTTTGTCAAGGAAGCTGCAGGCCTAGGAAATGACCACCCACCATGACCTGCTTTTAGTTAGGACATTTTATGTTCAGACCATCCTAAAGTGTTACTTTTGGTCTCTGAATTTGTAAGGCCCACGATGCTGGCCTCTCCTGAGCTTGTCAGGTTTGGTTATGTGGCCCCTTTTTTGTCCACATAATTTTCTACTGAAGAAGGCTAGCTTTGTTGAGAATCCCAGTGGATTGTGCTGTAATTCACATACCGGGAACTGTCAAAGGACCCATATACAACATTCCCATCAGCCTCTGATGCTCTAAATACCTTCAAATCTGTAGGGTCATACAGTCCAAGCGACACTGTGGCTTACATGGCAGCATGGGCCTGGTGAAAATCCTTCTTCTGTTTTGGGCCTCACTAAAAACTGTTAGCTTTTCGGGGTTCTCAAATGAGGTATGTTGCGCCTTCAAAATCCAAAGCGGTCTAGTGGCATTCTGTCCCTTTCATAATGGTAGGGGGAGCCAGACACAACAACTTGTAATTCATTTTGGAAGGGTGTGCCCTAAATGACTGACCCCCAGAAATTTCACAAAATTTTCATAGGATTTATTTCTTACCTGCTGACACATACAATTATCTCACTTATGTGTCTCGGGTCATCATTACTTCCTGCTCACTTGATCCAATCACTATGAGATCATCAGTGTAACAGACCAGAGTGAAATGGTAGGTGATCAAGATCCCTGATATATGGCCCTGAATTAGGTTGGTGAAGGTGTACTGTTTATCTTGTCATTACTGCTGTCAATTGGACAAATAATTCTCCAGGTAGATTGGACAAATAATTCTCCAGGTAGTCCACCAAAAGTGGTTTATTCTGGAAAAGAGAAAGAAGGAAACCACCCAGGAGTGTATGAACGCATACTTCTCGGCTGGGGTTCCAACTGGCCACCCATGTGCAAAAACAAGAGAGCCCATTCCCAAGATGGCCTCTATATATAAATGAATCCCTACCTTGGAAGTTACCACAAAGTTTAACAGGAAGTCAAGACTAAAGAGTTAGGGCCAGTCAAGTGGCTCAGCTGGTTAAGAGCTCGATTGGGAGGGCCAGCTCTGAGCAGCAGGGCCTCAGTTTGGATCCCACATTGAGGGCCAGTGACTCTTGCCCTCTACAGCTAAGATGATGAACAACAGCTCGACCTGGAGCTGGGCTGCTGTGAGTCACTGTGATGGCGTAGGCTGCAGCGGGGTTGCAGTGGGCTGCCATGAGCTACGTGAGTGGCTGGCAGCCAGCGTGAGCAGCCAGCAGCCGGTGTGAGCTGCTGGGAGCTGCTAATGACCGGCAACCGATTGCCTCACCCGGGAAGCGTACAATGATCATACCAACATGGGCCAGTGAAGCGACGTCCTCCACAACTAGACTGAAGAACAAAAACAGCAATTTGTCTACCTGTCTGTTCCCCTTCCCCGATTCCCCAACACTGTTCCCCTCCCCCCAATTCCCCAATAAAATCTTTAAAAACAAAAAAAGACTAAAGAGTTTACAAGGGATCTAGCTCCGCCCATAGTCCTCTGTGGTTAATCATCTTAAGATGCCAGTTCACTTTTTTTTATCTCCTCCAAGCTTCCAGCTTCCATTAGTGAGCATTCTACAAGAGAAGCTAGTGCCCTTCGATATGCACCTGGCCTAAGATTCAGAGAACCTCTAGCAGGCGACCCAGCAGAAGCTACAGATGCTGTTGGCCCAATTACTGCCCCTGCCAACCCACAAACCAGCAGATAAGCATGGATGTGATTAAGTGGCAACAGTGCCTGAGGCTCTGCACCGACTTCCTGAATGCAAAAGGAATAGGGTCAGTCTTTCACTTCTGGTTTCCTATGCAAATGATTCCTGTGGATCATGCAAACTAAGAATAGGCAGGGAAGGAAATTCTGGGAAATGGAGTGCCTGGTTAGCTAAGTTGATACAACTATATAAAACTCATCACATGGGGATAACTTTGATCTCAAATGCAAATGCAACAAAAACCTTTGAGAGTGAGAAATTTCCCCTACATTTCCAAAACAATGAAAATGGCAAAAAGTAGAAAGCTTAAATAAGGATTTCTTCCCATCTGTCTCACCAATGAAAAAGAAAGATTTACTATGGCAAGCTGCTGAAGTTCACAAAATATTACATTTGTGGGGTGAAAGTCAAGAGGGGCAGGAGAAACAGTTGAAGACAGAAGAACAAAGGGAAAAGGAAAAGCAGAGAAAGTATGTGATGGAGGTCAGGAGCAGTGGTAGGGCTGAGCGGAGACAGGCAAGCATGGTAGGGATGATAAACAATATCTGTCAACGGAGAAGAGCAGCCGTGACCAAAAATTGGAAGAAAGCAGTTTCTTTGATGGGAAAATGTCTATCTGGGCCTCAGATGGTTGCTTATGAAGGGACTGGCATATAGAAGCTCCATTCTTTTTGTTTTCCTTTTTGTTTTTGTTTTTATTTTTTTAAAGATTTTACTGGGGAATTGGGGAAGGGGAACAGTGTTGGGGAATTGGGGAAAGGGACCAGCCAAGTTGTTGTTCTTCAATCTTAGTTGTGGAGGGCGCTAGCCGCCATCTGGCTTCCCGTTGGCAGCTCATGGCCTCTAAGCTCAAGGTGCTATGTTTAATCTTAGTTGCGGGTGGGTGTAGCCACCATCCCATGCAGGAGTCGAACCAGCAGCCTTGTTGTTAAGAATGTACACTCTATCCACTGAGCCATCTGGGGGGCAGCTCGGCTCAAGGTGCCA
>NW_017731987.1:163121-169391 GCF_001890085.2 Hipposideros armiger
AGGTGCTATGTTTAATCTTAGTTGCGGGTGGGTGTAGCCACCATCCATCCCATGCAGGAGTCGAACCAGCAGCCTTGTTGTTAAGAATGTACACTCTATCCACTGAGCCATCTGGGGGGCAGCTCGGCTCAAGGTGCCAAACTCAGTTTTAGTTGCGGGTGGGTGTAGCCCAGCATCGAACAAGCAATCTTGTTGTTACACCAGCTGAGCCATCCTGCCACCTGTTGGCCACTCAGTGACAGCTCAGCTCGGGTACAGTGTCACTGGCCCATGTGGGCATCGAACTGGTGGCACTGTTGCTCAGAGCTCGTGCTCTTAAACCAACTCTTTTTTTTTTTTTTTAGCTGAGCCATCCTGCCACCTGTTGGCAGCTCAGCGGCAGCTCAGCTCGGGCTGGAAATCGAACCTCTGTTGCCCAGAGCTCAAACTCTTGAGCGAGCTCTTAACCAACTGAGCCACTCGGCCGGCCCCTTAAGCCAACTCTTAACCAACTGAGCCACTTGGCCAGCCCTAGAAGCTCCATCTTATAATTGCGACAGGTCAGGTGGCAAATAGCTTTCAGGGAGTAATATTCAGGGTCTTTTGAAAACACATGGCATTATTTAAAATAGCTAATCTAATCTTCTTATACATTTTGCTTATATAAAAGTTTCTTCCTCAATAATTTCAGTTTAAATATATTTGTTAAATTTTGTCTAATTTTAATCTGTTTTTGCATATTTATTATTTATAATAATAGCCATTATGTTTTAATTATTGTAAAAAATTAGGACATAACTATACATGTAACATTATAAATGATATTTAAAATGCTGGATCGAATAGCTTTTACTCAATCTTTTGGTCCTATTTAAGCCAAACTCTCTCAAGAAACTTAAGTGGATTTGCACACCATAATACAAACTTAGTGCATCTCCTTCAAAGAATCCAAGGAACTCAAAACATTAAGTGATATATGGGTAATAATTGTTACTAACTTTGCTTTATGAGGTATAATTTAAAGATAATTCTGAAGCCTGAATCATTTCATTCAAAGAAAAATCATGCAAAAACCATCAGCAACATAATAAATTGCTTTATAGAAAATTATAACTATATTTTCCTTGGAACCTGGGTTTGGTTAAGGCTCAGAGAAAAGAATGATTGATTTTGAATTGAAGAAGCCAAGGTAAGCTAGACCAGAGTTTTGATTGAAGGCACCCAAAAGTTTGGGTACTTTTGTAAAATTTCTTAACTTCTCTTAACCCTATTATTTTTATCTGTTAAATAAAGGATCCTAATATTTATCTCACTGGGTTGTTATGAAGATTAAATTAAGTATATATCTGGCCCATAGTTATGCAGTAAGTGTTAGATGCCATTTTTATTTGCGCCAGATCATTGAGAAAATCTATAAAATCAGAGCGAATTATAGATGATAATGAAAAATTTTATTCCAGAGCATAATACTTAAATTAGAGGACATATCTAAAGTCATTTTTTCTTAGAATGTCTAATGAATTAAAAACATTTTCATTTTCATTTGAGGCCTGTTGAAATTTTATTAAAATATGTTTAGTTGTACATAATTTAGATTATCAGAAGTTTCATTTTCCCATTTTGTTAATAAACAAAATATGATTGCCCATTACTTTAAGGCCAAAGAGAGTGTAAATACCATTGAAAGGAAAAAAAACAACAACAAAGTTCTAATTATGTTAAGTGAGTTATTCAATATCTGGGAGAATTTACTATTCTGCTTAGCTAAACTTTAAAGGAGACTCAAACAATATTGTTTGGAGATAGAGGAAGATTTAGAGGAGAATAAAAAATAAATGTTGAGGGACTTAGACAGGAAGAGCTATATTTCCTTTTATGTCATTAATGACTCATCTTTTTGTTAATACTCTTTGTTATTCATCCTTGATAGGGCCCTATGCTCATAAATTATTCTGAAAATTATTAATTATCATAGAGACACATTTATGTGTATGCTATTGAAAATTCATACCATTTTCAAAAGACAATAATTAAACATTTTAAAATGTGTTTTGTGGACGAACAAGGGGTGCTGTAATAAATCATAAATTCCTAACTGAGCTGGTCATGCTGGTTAGTCACACCCTGGGCTTTATACTTTCTTTAATGAAAAGTTTTTAAGCAAACCCTGTCCATTGTTCTTGAGCATCTTAGGCTAACACACCTTTGAAAAGCTTGAAGTAATACCCCTCAAAGGCATTGGTAACCCCCCTCAAGAGAGCACATTATCTTAACTGTCCCATAATCCAATCCCAGTCCTGCTTTCTCCAACCTTCATGGAATCAATCTTCTTTCATTTCAAATGCATAAAAGAAACTACAGAACTCATTCTCTGGAGCATTTGAGATCTTGCTTCTCAGCGTTGTCATCAGTTTGGGCTCAAATAAGCTCTTACAAATTCTGTATAGGTTTGGATATTTCTTATG
Organism: Hipposideros armiger; assembly: GCF_001890085.2. Lineage (NCBI taxonomy): Eukaryota > Metazoa > Chordata > Mammalia > Chiroptera > Hipposideridae > Hipposideros > Hipposideros armiger. The sequence continues at coordinate 165,566 of NW_017731987.1, forward strand.
TCAGCAGTTTAAAAAAATCTTATTTCTATAGTCTTCCCTTAAGTTTCCTTTTAATTTCTAAGTAGGTCCATATCAGGGGTGGTTCAAAGGTATATTTCTAGCAATGAAAAAAGTCACGAAATGACAGATTGTGTTCTGCAGAATGCTTATATTTCTTGACCCTGAACCAGGCCTACATGTTTAATTCTGATTAAGCACAGTTTATCATGACCTTGTTTATAATATTTGTTTATAACACTTACTATGAAGAGTTTCATAAAGATGATACTTTCTTTGTCCTTGTTTTTACATTAATGTTATTACTGCCACAGATCAGTGGAATTTATGAAAAACAATTATCTAACTGATGTGTTCATGGGGCCCCTGCCAGAATCACTCATATTTATACTTATTTCAAGGGTATCTGGGAGAGTTGGCACAACTTAATCCAAGGCCTGGGATTGTCACTGATCTCTCTCTGTATTTCTTCTGGTGACAGAGTGGAGAAAACATTTGATAAATTCTTGTTATCCATGACAGTGGAGTTTTTTCTGTTATTTATTTAACTTTTTGGTCATTTCTTTTTGCCTTAATAACTTTATGTTGAAAGAATTAAATATCCATGAAACATTAGTATCAAGGGAATGATGCAATACATTTCAATGAGATAAGATTATTGGAGTAGATTACGAATAAGGGTGTGGCCAGTGAGCTAACCCAAAGTGCCTCTAGGTCAAAAAACTGATTAACTCAAGGGCTAATGTCCACACACAGCACAGCTGGACGCCCTTACATGTACAATAAACTTGCAGTCATCTGGTAAAATGGGGTATTCTATTTTTCTAGAGAGCTGTGTTTTCTGAATAACTCCAAGTTAGCTATTATATTAGAAAGTTTTGTTTCAAAAGTTTATAGCTCTAAAATCCATTTTAATTACATCTGCTTTGGTAAACAGAGTATGTTGAAGGCAATTTAATTCTTTTATTGAAGATACGGGATGATTATTCTATTTGTAGGAAAAAAATTATCTTAATAATTTTCTTATATATGTGGACCCCACCAGATTGCTAATAAGTGAGATTAAAACAATCAGTCAGAAAAAGTAAGACTCAGGTTATTGTAAGGCTGATGGGATGACAGCGCAGCTCTTGCTGCTTGGCTGGGAGTTCCGGGAGCCTGAGAAATAATGTCCAATTGCCTTTTTCATGGGATTTTGCATTACAGTAGGGGAGTGTCATGCAGTTTCAGTCTATCCACTTTATTTTTGTTATTGTATTATTCATTCATCTTTTTAAAAAAGGGACATGAAAGATGTTTAAGTCTATGATCTTTAAAGCAGTGAAAACCAGAATTTTTATATGCAAAATCTCATATAAACACGATCTTATGTGATCCTCAAGACTAGATATGACCTGTGACTTAGCATCACACTTTTGAAGTTAGAAATGGGTATAGAGAATTAATGATTTTGCCCAAGGCTACATAGAAATCCACACCTGTCTGACACCGAAGTCAGCATCATGTCCACTCTACCTCATTAGAAAGGCAAAGCAGCTTTCTTCTCAGCCTTCCTCTCAGCTTGTATCAAGTAAGTCAGCCTTAACAGTGTTTATCGTTTTGTTTTCTGTTACAACACCATCATCAGTTACTGTTTTCCACATTATTTTTAGTTCGCATTTGTGTGTTCTTTTTTGTTTCTGGAGCTGTAGAAAGGAGGACGTTGCATTTTTGCATTTGCAGACCCACACTCTCTACTTTTCTCCTTACAGATCCTCATAGTATTTGTCTGTGTCTCTTTACTTATAAACACACAGATTATCATAAAAAGAACATGAACAAAAAACTGATTAAAATGATTGTATTTTGGAAGGGGAGCTGAGGGACAGAGTGAGAGACATACTTTATATAACTTTTTATTCCTTTTGAATATTGTACTGTCTATGTTTTACCAATTGATAAATTTAAATTGCCTTTTTATTGTGAACATTTGGGGTATGGCTGCTAAAGACCTTGAGAAACTGGTTGTATTTTCATGAATTCAAAACAGAAATGAAATATTTAAATTGTGGCTGTGTTGTTTATTCATGAGTTCACTGTGATACTAGAGTTTAGGAGGTGCCAGATAATCTAAATGCTTTTGGTATTTGGAGTTAAAATTATAAAAGAACACACACGCAACAATAATTGCATGGAATTTTAAAATTAGAAGGTACATTATATATTCTTTAGTCTAAAGTCTTTACTTATTTATAAAGAAACCTCTAGTTGTGAGTGGCAGAGCTGGGAAAAAAATGTCTTTGGAGTATAAATTCAACATGGCCTGTAATATGTACTATGGCAAAGATTTGCATGGTTAATTTATAGGAAAAAAAGTTACAAAAATTGACTAATATCATATACTCTAAAGATCAGATATCGTTTTGTGGCATTTAAATAAAGTAGGATTTGTATCAAGAAAACAATTCGCTTTATTTTTCTGAAGGTTTTGACTCTGCAAGTACTTTATGTTACTGTCATGACACTTTAGGAGAAGATATTATTTGGTAATAGCACTTATTTTTTATGTGATTATTATCACTGTCCAGTTAAATGGATGCACGTGTGTGTATTTTAAAAGTTTATTATTCCACATATCGCAACCACGGTAAGCAGTGCCATCAATCATCATAATAAATTGACAATGAAGAGTGATAGCCCAAGGTATAATCCAGCAATGCCAGTTGATATTCATTATTTTTTAAAGGTGTTTAGTGTCAAAGAATAAGCAAGCAGAAATGATTCACAGAGATAATAATCCAAACGATTCATGTTACCTAGTTTAAGCTTTCTGTGGTTACACATATGAAAATAAATACCTAGTAAATTACTTTGGCATGAAATTTAAGAGCATCAAATATATGGAACAAAATATATGCAACCTTCCTTCTACATGTTGGCAATATTTCACTTTTTGGTAAGTTACATATTTCTTTTCTATTTGAAGAAAACTCATCTTTGCCCACTGTTTTCCATTACTGTTCTGTCACATGCCGAGTTTACTCACATCCTGGCTAAACGTTTAGTCTGGTTTCTTTCTTTTTCCCCTCTCTCACTAGAGTATACTCTGACAGTTTTAACAAAGATACCCTAGAAACAATCCTCAACTTTTCTAAAACCATTTTTTATGCAATTCCATTTAATTGACTTTAGGAATTTAGAGAAAAGGGGATTGCAGGAGAAATGAAATGTTGTATTTGCCCACCATTTCTAAAGAGTAGGTTTTGATTCAGCTCAGCTCATATCTTATTGTTTGTCTTTCCTCTGAGGTTGGCTCAGATTATAGCATATCAGTAGATTTTCATAGTACTTTGTCTGCTAAAATAACCTTTTGAAAGTGCCTTTATAAGAACACGAGAATAGGGCCAGCCTTAAATCAAGTTGTATGCAGAATTTAGATACATAAAATTTATTTAATCATTTCAGTACCCAGAGTTTTCTTTTAACATAGTAGCACTTTGAACTGCCTTTACCAATTAAAAAAAAAATAAAGTTAATTTTGAGAAAATAGTCATTTGACACATCTGTGGTCTATTAAATAATGATTAATTAATGTCCAAAAGGGGGGAAAAAAACATAAACAAAATTTGTGGTTAAGTCATGACGGCACTAGTTATTTTTATCAGGCTAAGTTTTCATACTTTGTCCTCATTAGTAGAATATTCTCATTAGCCTGGTATGTTATTACACTATCCTCAGAGGTATCTTGGGTGGGCGTCCAGCAGATGATGTAAGTTCTCAAAGAATTTCAGTGCTCCTGGATGTATATGGCAACCTTACTTTAGAAAGTTCTTTTTCTAAGAAGTGTTTT
>NW_017731987.1:171597-172829 GCF_001890085.2 Hipposideros armiger
CAATCCCTGTTTTAAAAACCCTGGCAAAATACAGCTATGTTAGTTATAGTTACTGCTGTCAGTTTTTAAGCAGTTATAGCTGTGAATAACATCAGTGAACGAAATCCATTTGCTGTCTGTGGCTGGAAATTCTACAGCTTTTGAAAGCTGGAATTACTTGGGAGTGGCCATTCAAATGTGTCATGCAGGAGATAATAACCTCACTGTTTTCCCTTAAAATCTGGCCCACACAAAATGTCAAAACACTTATAATATGTTCAAATAAAGTCCGATTTTGTAACGGTTTCTAAAATTGGAAAAGTAATAGCATATTGTAAAATTTACATAGGCCTTCTTATTCTCAATTAGATGAAACATTTGTAGTAAATACAAAAACATCATTCTCTCATGAATCCTGGAGTAACATATTATAGGTACTCATAGAAATCTCTTTTCCTTTAGCTTAGAGAAATACCATTTTTTCTGGTTTCTCAAAACTCTCAATTTGCAGGTGTCTGCAAGATCAGGTCCAAATTCCTCTCCAAAACACAGAAAATGCTTTCATGTGGAGCACTGACACTAAAAATAGAAAAGCTTTTCTGGCTTAGAACTACTGAAAATTATAACATTTAAAGAGAAGAGTGAGTTAAATTGCTATGTTAGCTAAAAATCTTACCTTGCCTCTGTAAAGCTGTTATATTTAACCTATAAGGATCTGTTTTTATATTCCCTTAAATGAATTAAAAAGAAAGTGCTATTTTTTTCTAACCCTTTGCATCATTTGGCATTAAATATTTATTTTTTACATTGTTCAAGAAAGATATTTTTACAATTTAGTTACAATGCATCATCTGTTTTAGTTCTTAGCTTTCTCAAGAGGGACTCTTTTTATCATTTACATGTCCTTGAGTTTTTAATGTTTTGTTCATTCCATACCATATTGCCTTTTCATATACCTTTCCATTTCTTATATTTTGATCGTACAAGGTTGTGATGAGAAATGTGCCTATTACAGGTCTGGGCATATTTATCTCTCTTCTTCATTTCATCACCAATTAGGATACGTTCCTCTTTCTCTATAGAATAACTGCTTGTGAATTGTTGACACAGATTTCCAGTAGTCTCAGGGATATTGCACAAATATAAATTCAGTCTTTAATGAATAGCACTTTTGACACCCCCATAAAAATCTTCAGCCTGGCAACCTGACATCCTTACATGTAATATAATTATTCAAATCCTTAGCACAAGAA
>NW_017731987.1:173161-174351 GCF_001890085.2 Hipposideros armiger
AAAGAATGACAGATTTGTTCACCTGGATCATGGCATGTGTCTTTCAATCATAATGTGTCTGAAGAATTAACTACGCCATGGCATTTTTGTGTTGTGGATTAAAGCTTTATTGAAAATATTTTCCTCTGTCACTTAAACTTGTTTTTTATAGTACTTATGATAATTTTAGCAATTAGATAATCTTAATTGGTGTTTGGGCATCAATTTTTTAACATGCTAAAATTCAGTGACGAATTAAGGCTAGTATCCCATTTCAGACTGAATTTCTACTATCAAATCTAAGTTATCTGACAATTAGGAAATTCATATTTAGACTTTACTAGTGTAGAGAATTGGCTTAAGTCTCCTCTTCATTTTTACAGAGTGAAATAGTACTAGAGTCTTCATTAAAAGAAAAAAAAAAGCATATATATATTTGCCTATCTGTTTTTTCTTAGCCATGATTTAACAGGTACCTACCATGTGTCAGTCATTGTACTTGTTGTTGGTAGGAATATAAATAAGTGCTAGCTCTGCCCTCAGGTGACCCTCACAATCTAGAGGAGAGGGAGACACAAATATAACTCCACGGTAACAGTCTTTGTTAAATTCTATAGGAGAGATGAGAATAAGGTGCTATAGGAGCATCTTGGGAAGTGGGGAGGGGTTTAGCAGGAATTTACAAAGGGAATGAAACAGGTGTGAGACTTTAAATAAAAGCCTGAACCAAAGTATCAAAAAGAGCGTTTCAGGCTGGAGGGGACACTGTGTTGAAGGACAGACAGGTGTGAAACTGCAAGAGACTTTCAAATGGTTCAGGATGGTGCAGGCATAGGAAAAGTGGAGCAATTTGACCAAAGATTCATGAGAAATGGATTGGGGCACTTTATAAATAATACAGAGTGTCATGCTAAAGGGTCCACACTTCATTCAATAGGAAATGGGACCGTAAAGGTCTTTGAGAAGGTTTACTCTTTATTTTGGAATAGCAATTTGAAAATTGCTTCTAGACTAATACCACAAGTTAAGATTTGTGACTAAACAAATGTGGGGCATGCTGCATTTCCGATTACCTTCTCAGAGATTCATTGTGCGCATGAACAAGTCAAAGGCTCAGAAAAACTGTATTAAGCCAGCTTGTGAACATTGTTTAGTCTGTTATTTCCTAGAGCAGCGGTTCTCAACCTTCCTAATGCCGCGACCCCTTAATA
>NW_017731987.1:177496-182635 GCF_001890085.2 Hipposideros armiger
GAACCGGGGCCCTCTGGTGTCCCAAGCCAGTTCTTAACCAACACGCTACTCGGCTGGCCCGATTCCATGATTTTTAATGCAGACTTCTTTTTATCTTAGATTGCTCAGGAACCGGGTCTGATATACTTGGGAAACTTTACGTATATAGAATAGCAACATATCACGTTTGATAATCTCTGTTTATGTTCATGAAGAATGAAAAATATTCCTGTATTTTTGGCATCCTAAATAAATAGCAATCGAGGTCAATTCAAATTAGAGATTTACTAGTATTCCTATCACCTCCGATTATTATTGAAACAGTTGAATTATTTTTAAATTCTCCTACCTCCACCATATCTAAAAAAATAAAGTTGGTACATTTACATTTTTAGCACATGTAAGCCATTGCTGGGTGTATTCATTCCCATTTATCCCTTATTTAGTCATAAAGTGTCAATTTCCCTCTAGACATTTGGTTGCCTGAAACTCATTCTCTAATAGATTCCTCAGGAAAGGCCATGGGGACACTATAGGGATACTGAGGCAACCTAGGTGCCCATCAATAGAAGAATGGATAAAGAAGATGTGGGACATGCACACAATGGAATATTACTCGGCCATAAAGAAAGAATGAAATATTTCCATTTGTGGCAACATAGATGGACCTAGAGGGTATTATGTTAAGTGAAATAAGTCAGACAGAGAAAGACAAACACCATATGATTTCACTTATATGTGAAATCTAAGGGGAAAAAAGACAAAGACAAAACAATGAATGAACAAATAAAACAAATAAAATAGAAATAGAGACCCAAACTGATGGTTGCCAGAAGGGAGGAGTATGGGTGGATGAGTGAACAGGGCCAAGGAGAGTATAGTCAATAATACTGTAATGACTTTGCATGGTGACAGAATGTTAACAGATGGTTACTGGACTTAGTGTGGTGATCACATCGTAAGGCGTATAAATGTTGAATCACTATATTGTATACCTGAAGTTAATGTAATATTGTATGCCAACTATACTTAAAAAAAGAGATGGAGGCAGAGATTGGAATGGTGTGTCTACAAACTGAGGAACACCAAGGACTATTGGCAACCACCAAAAGCTAGGAGAAAAGCACAGGACGGTTTCTCCCTTAGAGCATCTAAGAGTGAACCAAAGCTGTTGACATTTTCCTTTTGTATTTCTGGTCTCCTAAACTGTGAGAGTATACATTTTTGTTTAAGCCACCAAATTTGTGGTACTTTCTTATGGGAGCCCTAGTAAGTGCATATAATCTCCTCCTGTTTTTCCTTTATACGTGAAAATCATTTTCCTGAAATTTTAGAAGTAACCATGGTTAAGAATGGATTTTCTCACTTCACAAAGCCCTTGGTTCTGTTGTGTGTATGTGTATGTATATATGTGTAAGTGTTCAAAAATATGGCAGTTAATTTCTGAGATTTCCTGGCTTTTATTTTTATCTTTCCTTCCCCTTACAGTCTGTTCAATTTTGATTTCTGGGTCCCTGTCCTACAATGGATCCCTAGCTGCTCAGTTTTTATTCATTTATTTATTTTATTGGGGAACAGTGTGTTTTTCCAGAACCCATCAGCTCCAAGTCAAGTAGTTGTTGTGATCTAGTTGTGGAGGGCGTGGGGATCGAATCAGCAACCTTGGGGTTATGAGCACTGCGCTCTACCCAACTGAGCTAACCGGCCGCCCCAAGCTCAGCTGTGAGTGTTCACGGAGCTGGCCTGCTTCAGCCTCTTCAGACCTGGCTGTGGGTCTCCTGCTCTCACTTGCTTTTGGATCGGACACATTTCCTGTTTTAGCTGCTGCTCTCAAACAGGCATAGAACATTTTCCAATAAATACCTATTGGCTAGTTGAGCTGTTTTCTTTCTCCCTCACAGTTGCCAATAGCATGCAAGTCTTGTGGCTATTGGTTTTTTTGACCCCACCCTCTTGTTCTGGAGTTTGTGGGGATACCTAATCACATAGTTCTATATTAAACATTGTCTGTGGGTTTTTGGTTCTGCTATATAATCGCTTTGTCTGATTCTGTGAAAGGGGATCCAGCAATACTTAAAAACTATATAATCAACTCTCACCATCAATTTCCAAGAATTCTTTATGCGTAATTTAACTAAAAAAATTCAGCTTGCATTATAGTGCTTTCAATATAACTAAGATACATCTTTATGTATCATTTAATTATTAAATAATAACACCCCTTGCCCTGGATACTTTCTTGAATTGAAGGTATTTGACTTTTTTAAGTCATTCAGTTAAGAATAGTTGATAAGTTTAAAAATTAAAACCAAAATATTCTTAAAAGTTGGGTTTGAGTTTTCCCTCTTTCTTTCCTCCTTCCCTTATTTTTTTAAAAATACAGTTTCCTCTTTATGTATGTAAACTGTTTGAAAAGTCAGTTTTGTGAAGCCTAGCTAAATATCATTGGTGACTTCTCTTTCTCCTCTTTATTTTCTCCACCCAGAAAAAATATTTTTTTTGCCTTTTTTTTTTTTTAGCCGATTCTTTACCAATTGATTTCCATGTCTCTAGATTAAATTCTTACATTGCTTCTTTGTGGTATTTCAATTTTAGGCATTATTCCTGACTTTTTACTACAGACGATAAAAAGTTAACTATTTTACCATGTAGTGACCTTCCTTACTCCAACTCTCATACTTGCACTCTTTCTGTTCCCTCACTCTCCCTGTTTATTTATATGATACTTTTGCATCAAAGAAAATTTATTTTGTTTGATCACTGTCTACATGATTATGGCAATTTAAATGTTACAGTTTCCTCTCAAGTGTTAATAATTGTTTTATTATTTGATTATTTACTTAGTTTTCTGTGTCCTTATCAATAATTGGAGCACTTCTCTGTCAGTTGTCTAATATGGTCAGATTCATCAGATAGTTCATCAGTGTCATCTTGAAGACCTCTGACCTGGAGCCCTCTGGGCTTCTCCAGTTGTCATTGGTTGTCCTATGTCTTAGTCCATTTGGGCTGCTATAACAAAATATAATAGGCTGGGTAGCTGATATGCAGCAGAAATTTACTGCTCATTGTTCTAGGGGCTGGAAGTCCAAGATTAGGGTGCCTGCACAGTCAGATTCAAGTGAGTGTCCTCATCCAGGTTACAGTTCTTTTATTATGTGAGTGTTCAGAGTTTTCTCTCTACCCTTGGCCACTTGGATCTTGACTTCTCCTTCCCTCTAAACTAGTGGTTTGTAGGGAAGGAAGACATTTTCTTCTATCCTCTTAGATTCTTTCAGCTGGTTTAATAATTACATCTACATGAGACAGATTAGATTACCAAAGAAAATAACCAGATTTAATTACATACATATGTATAGGAACACCACATATATAAGAAAGTCAGAGACTTCGCGTGCATGAGAGTTTCAGAGACAGAAAGGTAAAGTGAGCTGTATACGACATTCTGAGCTAAGGCACCTTGGGGCTTCACAGGGAAGGAATGTCATTTGCAGGATGATAAGAACAGATGTTCAGTAATTAGAAGTTTACCTTGCCCTATAGATAGGTCATAAAAGTTATTTCTAGTTATGGCCAAGGCCCTCTTTTCTTGTGAACCTGCAGGGTCTCGATTGCTCAGCTCAAAATAATCGACACGCTAAAGTGGAACATCTTGGGGAGGTCTGTTCTGAACCCCTTCAGTTTCTAACCAAAGGCAGTTTTACCCCTTAGAAGATATTTGATAATATTTGGAGACACTTTTGGTATACTTTTGGTTGTCACAACTGGATTGCTTCTGACATCTATTGGATAGAGACCAGGGATGCTGCTAAATATTCCAAAGTGTACAACATAACACTTCACAGCAAAAAATTATTTGGCTGAAAATGTCAATAGTGTTGAGGTTGAGAAACCCTGCTTTCAACGATGCATTTTCAACAAGGGTGATAATGCTCCCAAGGAGGCAAAAGTTGGTCTTTGAGGATTAGGGTGTGTGGTGAGGGGGAAGAGGGAGGGAGAGGTGTTTTAGCTATTATAATGGTTCATGGCCATTCAAAGGGCCAGAGTACATTGGGCAAGATATTCATAAATGGTACATCTAATAAAGGGTTAATATCCAAACTATATAAGTAACTCATTCAACTAATACCCTCCCCCCAAAAAAATCCAATTAAAAAATGGGCAGAGGATCTGAAAAGACATTCGTCAAAGAGGATACACAGATGGCCAACAGACATATGAAAAGGTGCTCAATATCTTTAATTATGAGGCAAAGGCAAATTAGAACCACAATGAGATATCATCTCATAACTGTCGAATGGCTATTATCAAAAAGTCAACAAACAACAAATGCTGTTGAGGATATAGAGAAAAGGGAACCCTTGTACACTGTTGGTGGGTATGTAAATTAATGCAGCCACTATAGAAAACAGTATGGAGATTTCTCAAAAAATTAAAAATAGAACTACCATATGACTCACCAATTCTACTTTTGGGTATTTATCTGAAGGAAACAAAAATGCTAATTTGAAAAGACATATGCACCCTTATGTTCACTGCAGCATTACTAGTAGTAGCCAAGAAATGGAAGCAACCTAGATGTCCATCAATAGATGAATGGAGGAAGAAGATGTGATACACACACACACACACACACACACACACACACACACACACACACACAATCTAGTAGTAGTTAGCAATGAAAAAGAATGAAATCTTGCCATTTGTGACCTAGAAGAACATGGATGAAACTAGAGGGTATTATGCTAAGTGAAACACGTCAGGAACAGAAAGACAAATACCATATGATCTCACTTATATGTGGAATCTAAAACAAAGAAAGAAAGAAACCAGAAATAGACCCACATTAATAGAGAAAGAGCTGATGGTTGCCAAAGGGAAGGGAATTAGGGGATAGGAACAAAAAAAAAAAGCTGAGTAATGCTAAATGCTAACCAAAATGGGGAGAATTAAAAAAAAAAGGGCTAATAATCTCATGATCTATTTCTGTGTAAAAGAAACAAAACAAAACAAAAACAAAAACAAAGGGCTATAGTGCAAAAACAAATATGTAGTATAAACAATTGGGGGAAAAATGACTGAAAATGTTTCTTAGAGGGGGAATAGTAACAAAAGAGAGACAGGGAGAGAGGGAGAGAGAGAGAGAAAGAGAGAGAGAGA
>NW_017731987.1:184375-189394 GCF_001890085.2 Hipposideros armiger
TAACAGTAGCAAAATTACAGTTATAGAGTAGCAACGAAAATAATTTTATGGTTGGGGGTCACCACAACATGAGGAACTGTATTAAGGGGTCCTGGCATTAGGAAGGTTGAGAACTGCTGCTCTAGAGTAAGGGCCAGAAGGCAGAGTAATAACAGATGAGGTCAAAGAGATAAGAAAGGACAGACCATGTAAGGTCCTCAGACCTTAAAAAAAGTTTGACTTTTATTATGCACATGCAAATATTAAAATTTCCTTTTATTTTTGATCTTTTGTCTGGTAGTCGAATTATCCATGTAGCCACAAAAAGAATTTGGATTGTTTCAGTAGAAACGTAAAGTAAAGGGATATATACACATATACATATGTATGGCAGGGGGAGGATCTTCCAAGCTAGCAATAAAGCAGGAATGCAAAGAAAAAGAAAGTTGATTATTCAGGGTTTGTTCAATTTCAGAGGCTCTTGAGTATCAAAAGTAAAGCCCCTGAGGGTTGCATGCCTGGAGAGAAGTGGTCCAGACCAGATGCTCAGAAGAGACTGGGTAGTAGGGCAAACAGCCTGGTTATACTTTGTTAGGTAGAGCAGTTGGCTTACTAATGACCAGATGTTAATTTAATTTTAAAAATACTTATGAACATGAAAATATTAAAAATTTTCTTTTTCTTTGATCTTCTCTCTGATAAGCAGAATCATCTGTGTAGCTTTAAAAAGAATTAGGTTTGTTACAGCAGGATTGTATGAAGAAGAAAACAGTATTTTTTTTGTTTTCTTTTTTGGTTATGGAGTTTTTCAGACTAGTAAGAAAGAAGAAATGCAAAGAGAAAGAAATGTCACTTTTGTTGTATAACAAAATTAGTAGTTTAATTCATGACTAAAATACAGATGTTATTTTCGTGGATATATTTGGAAAGGCTATTTATTTAAATATGTAGGTAAAACAAACATGGTAACTTCTAGCTAGAGACTTTATTAGGAAAATTCCATTTCAGATGTAGACTCCCTAGTATAGAAGTTTTATTAACTTTCATTTTATGCAGAAACAGCTGATTAATAAAATAAATTTATTTATGAAATATATAATACTATGTGCAAGAGCTGTAACAGTGAACAAAGAAAAGTCTTTACACTCATAAAGCTTGCACTTCAATAAATTAGTAGTGTTGAAATAAACATCTAGGCTCAAGATGGAGCAGCTCTTGCTTTGGGTACCACATCAGCAAAAAGAAAGTGAGATATCTTTAGCATTTCTGTAACTGTGCCACTTAACCAGAAATGCAGTATATCCTGTCAGCTAATCCCTGAATGCAAAGCCAACTGTAGGCTCTATACTTATTTTCTGTTCCTTCTCACCCCATAAGAGGTTGACTATGAGGACTCAGCCATCAGGTATTTTCTATTTTTCTCTTCTTTGTTCTTTATTCTTTATCTTACAAAAACTTCCTGCCTTCTGCCCCATTTTGCAGTTCTTCAAAAGAAGACAGCTCATGTGTTATCTGCTGCTGTGTTTGAGCTACAACAGTGGCATTGAGTAGTTAGTCACAGTAGACACCATTGGCCCACAAAGCCTAAAATATTTTACTGTCTGGGCCTTTACAGAAACTGTTTGCTGATCTCTGGATAATCAAAATAAAACTTGAGGTAGTGAAGATTGAAAATTTTTGGATTGCACAAGCATCACTCTTTCCAAAGTTGTTTAAGACAGTGTAGGAGATGAAAAATCATATTTATGTGTAAGAGTTTTCATTGCTTTTCTAATCAAAGCATCAAAAACTTAAAAGGCATGTAAATGTATGTGATGGCATATATATTCAAAGCTTTGAGTTTTTCAACATTATTAAACAAATCTACAGCAAAATAGTCATTGTACCATTAATATTCTTAAAAGTGCATAATTTGTATTATTCTTAAACTGCATATGGTTCTTTCTCTTTCATTGGATAGTTGTGATAAATTTTAGTTTAGGCAATTTTTTCTTTTATTTTTAGTTTAGGCAATGTTTGAAGACATATTTTGAGAGCAATAGCAGAGCATATAGTATTTAAGAACCAAAGCTCTAGATATCAGTCTGTTACCATTGCTTATCCACCCCTTCAGTGGAGTCCTACTGGTTCCCAGATACTCATGTGGCTCCACTTCAGTGCATCTTCCAGTAGATTCTGTGATATCTTCCTACCAAATGTTACACATGACTCCAATTGTTTACACTTCTTTTCTTCATCTATCCCAAATATCTGTTCCTTTCTTCCACACTTCTACATTGTAGTGTACATTCCGCTATTATATTATGTTTGAAGAAGACTGAAAAAGGGCTACTAACATTTCTACATTCCTCTGCCCTTTCACTCTGTTGTTATTCACATATGAAATTCCCTTCGAAATTTCATGAACTTCTGAACTCTCTTCCACTCCGGTTCTGTTGTCATTCTTCTGTGTCCTCTTTTTTTCATTGCATTATGATACATTCACTCATGATCACAGCATATCCTCTTAATACCCATGTAGTAGCTACAGCACCCGTCATTTTGGCGATACCACACAAATGCTCCTACTATATGATTAGGGAATAGAGGGTGGGGAAGGAGATATTCTAAGATTACAAAGACTTATTTTGTAATCTGCCTGGCTCTTCAACCCTTCAATCCACACAGCTGAGGCCATTTAATTCCTATCTGTGAATTCAACTCAACCTCTTAGACCAATTTCCCTTAAGTAGTAGGAATTTAGAAAAACTTGGCCAATAATGTCACATCAAGTTGGCCTAGCTTCTTGTTCTCTGACTTTGTCCAACACATTAAATAATCATTCTTGTGACCAAATTAGTTCTGAGAACTGGATTCCCTTATTGAACTCTGTATGTACTCTGTTGTATCTCTCTTCTCTTAAAATTGTGACGGGTGTCTTAACTTGGCCATTCAGATCTTGTCCATTTACTCAATTGGATAGCTGAACTACAGCTTCTTGACCTCTGTGACCTAACCCTGCCTTCAGGAAGAAGAAACTTGATTAAATTGAGGGGTGAGGAGGGGGGTCTTTAAAAGCAACAGAAATTTATTCACCCTGTTGGAATAAATCAATTACTTAGGAGGATGACTTTAGTATTGGCCTGTGGAAATACACCAGGCATTGCCTCTTCATATCTCAGTCTTAAGTTGGAGAATGTAATGAATTTACATTCCTCACATTTCTTTTGGATCTTTTGAGCTCTGCTAGAGAAAATTAAAATGAAACAAAACAAAAAATACCCAGGATGACTCATGCTCATTAAATTAATAGTTAACCACTTCTACTGGGCCATTGACACTGATGGGCAATTTTCTATATTGCCTGAGCATGTTTGTCCATTGGCTCCTTATTGTGGTCATTTCAAATCTAATGAATATCCCTCAAACATCTGGCTTTGGCTATTTTTTTCTATGCNAGAAAACAATACAGTGAAGATTTAGGACTAATGAGAATTTTTCTATATGATGGTAGAAAAGAGAGGGACTGAAGGAATTGCAGGGGGGTGGATGGAGTAGAAAAGAGCATAATATGAATTATTTGGAAGTAAACAATGTTTCCCTTTCATAATATCTGGGAATAGAAGTTATGATCCTTAATCTTTCAATAGAGATTATTTTGCCTTTCTGTTCTTTTACAGACTCCATCCCAGTCTTCCCCTGAGAGAGCCACAGCCAGCAAGGCTTGGAATAAATCTTCTCTAACAATTACTAGCTGTGTAGCCTTGGACATGTCACTTGCTATCTCTGAACTTAACTTTATTAATCTGAGAAGAAAGGGGATAAGAATCCTATCTTCTAGGGTTGTTGAGAGGATTAGAGATATGTACACAATGCCTTACTCAAAAGATGAGAGCTACAATAAGCCATTTAAATAAATTGTTCTTTATGTAAATTATATATAGACATTAACTTCACCAGGACCAACTCACCAATGTACCCCAGCCACCTTTGGACAACTCACATTGTACAATATGCTCTTGCTTGTTATTAGAGAATTCAATATAACCACTGGGAGAGTTATGTACTTTGGTGAGTTGTGTGTACCTGAAAATTTATGTATGGCAGCAAAGTGAGCAATGGCAATTGGTCTGCATTAATCTGTAAAAGGGATATGGGAGGGGGTATATTTGTTGATGCATCTGATGCATATCAGAATACAGATGATAATACGGTAGCTCCATAGTTCTGTGTGAATATGACCAGTCTTCAAGTCTACGTGTATTGATTCCAATTCACTTTCACAACAGAATTTATACTTTTATTGTTGTTGTTGTTGTTGTTGTTGTTGAAGAAGCTCAAAAAACTGAAGGTCACCTGTGTCAGTTTCACTGGAAGGAGAGAGCAGAAATCAACCAACCACAATGTATACTGTGCAACTATTTCCAAATGCTAATCTCAAGCCCTTGAACCTGTGCTGCAGATGGACATGACCTTGATAACTTGAGCACAATCTGATCACAACAAAACCCAAGGATATTTGGGTTTGCATTCTTTGAGAGGTTGTTATTACAAAATGTTCCACTACATTTCATTTTTCTGTGTTAAAAGCCTATCAGAGTTGATAGTTAATTAGTAAAACCTCATGCACTGGAATGGAAAAAATCATGCACAATAAAAGCTTTATGAGACCGTTTTGTTAAATGATTTGGTGTGTTTTAGAAGTCATGAGATGAGTCAGCATATCTTTTATTAATAACAAATTATGGAACATATAGTATTAGATAAAATGTACATTCTCTATCTTTTACAGTGGGTATTCTGTTAAACACATCAATTGACATTAATCCCTGTAGTCAGATTTTAGTGTTTCTGTAGCAGGTAAATGAGAATTGTAAACAAGGCAGAACTCTAATTTAGTGACTCATCATATCTCACTATATAGTCAATGTTGTCAGTTTCATTTCAAAGTGTAAGATAGTGTGGCTCTAGCAGCGGTTCTCAACCTGTGGGTCGCAAACCCTTTGGGGGTTAAACGACCCTTTCACAGGGGTCGCCTCGCCTAAGACCATCGGAAAATAA
>NW_017731987.1:192199-207606 GCF_001890085.2 Hipposideros armiger
CAATTTCCCTTAAGTAGTAGGAATTTAGAAAAACTTGGCCAATAATGTCACATCAAGTTGGCCTAGCTTCTTGTTCTCTGACTTTGTCCAACACATTAAATAATCATTCTTGTGACCAAATTAGTTCTGAGAACTGGATTCCCTTATTGAACTCTGTATGTACTCTGTTGTATCTCTCTTCTCTTAAAATTGTGACGGGTGTCTTAACTTGGCCATTCAGATCTTGTCCATTTACTCAATTGGATAGCTGAACTACAGCTTCTTGACCTCTGTGACCTAACCCTGCCTTCAGGAAGAAGAAACTTGATTAAATTGAGGGGTGAGGAGGGGGGTCTTTAAAAGCAACAGAAATTTATTCACCCTGTTGGAATAAATCAATTACTTAGGAGGATGACTTTAGTATTGGCCTGTGGAAATACACCAGGCATTGCCTCTTCATATCTCAGTCTTAAGTTGGAGAATGTAATGAATTTACATTCCTCACATTTCTTTTGGATCTTTTGAGCTCTGCTAGAGAAAATTAAAATGAAACAAAACAAAAAATACCCAGGATGACTCATGCTCATTAAATTAATAGTTAACCACTTCTACTGGGCCATTGACACTGATGGGCAATTTTCTATATTGCCTGAGCATGTTTGTCCATTGGCTCCTTATTGTGGTCATTTCAAATCTAATGAATATCCCTCAAACATCTGGCTTTGGCTATTTTTTTCTATGCGTTTTATCTTATTTTCTGCAGAGGAGCCTGGTGGAGAAAATAGAAGAAACTATTTTCTCAGATGGAAATTCTCTCAATGTTCCAGCATCACATCTACAGACCGCCACACTCCCCACAACCCTACCTTTCTCTCCCCATTTCCTCCAGTTTTAATGGAAAAAAATCTGCCTCTTCCTCTCTGAGGCATTCCCCCATCCCTGCACCAGACCTGAGACTTTTCCTCCTTTCCTTTCAGTCCCTAACCTGTCCCATTTTTCTTGCTCTTTCTCACATAAGTAAGTACATGATATTTAAAAAAAGAAAAGAAAAAGGGAAGAAAAGGTGAACAGGAAGAAGGCAAGAATACCAAGCAGTCCTCCTGCCTGCATTGTATCTTTTTCTCTAGCTACTGACCTCTGTCTTGACTTTTACAGCCCAAATGCTTGAACAAGTTACTCATAGATTTTTGTCTCTGTTTTCTAACCCGCTGGTTTCTCAAAGCTTCGTAATCTGCTTCTTTACCTACCGCTGCCCTGAAACTTCTCTGTCAGGATCACAAGTGACATTCCATCCTTAGATCAGCCCTTGAGTTGCTTGTTCCCTCAAAAGAACTTGACACCTTTGATTCCTTCCTTTTTCTGAAAACCCTCTCTTATTGATTTCTGAGAAAATGCACTCTTGTGATCTTTCTCTTAATTCTACTTGTCTTCAGTCTTTTTTGTCAGCTCCACTCCTCTTTCCAGTCATAGAAGGGCTGGTATCTCTCAGGGCTATGGTTTTGGTCTCCTTCACTCACTATTCTTTCCATTGTCCTTAAGTAATCTTTATTCCCTCTCACAGCTTCTGTCATTATTTATATTCTGAAAATGCCTCCCAAAATCTCTAGTTCAAATCTCTCTGCCAACCTGCAGACCTAAGGACCTAACAGAAAGTTTTACACATTCATTTTGCTGGCTTGCAAAGCATTGCCAATCCAACGTGTCCAAATCTGAATGTATCAAACTGTTCCCAATGCCCACAAAAAATTCTGCTCCTCTCCCTATGTGTTCTATCACCTTAAACACTGACTTGCTGCTTAAAACAGCGACACAGAGCATCTTTCTTGACTACTAATTATCCTCAACCTCCATCATATTAATCTTGAAGGGACATTTAATTTGACCACTCAGGTCTTTTCCATTAATCCAGTTTTGTAGCTGAGACTCTACTACTCAGAGCAAGACCTGTGTGATCTGACCCTGCCTTCAGGGAGAAGCAACTTGATTAAATTGAGAGGAGTCTTTAAAAGCAACAAAACTCTTCTTACCCTGTTGAAATTAATTAGTTATTCATGAGGATGGCTTTAGAATTGATCTTGTTGAAATAAGCCAGACATTACCCTTCACTTTGAGGTCTTTGTTAAGAGAAAGTAATGACCCTGCATTCTTCACATTTCTCTCTGAGCTTCTGAGCACTTCAGGAATTTCTAACAATCTTAAAATCTCTTATGACAATGGAAGAGGCAAAATTGACATAGAATTTTCTGTCTGCACCATCACCACCACCTTAGTTCCTGCCACTTTCTTAATTCCAGAGCTCCTAGTATGTCTCTCTACCTTCTCACTTTGATTTATAATTTCCAGTGTAGGAGAATTTCTTTGGTTAGGAACTGTAATGTATTCATCTTTAAATTTCTAGCTAATTAACCTGTTCAATACCTGAAGCTCAGAAGGGAATGAATAAGCAAACAAGTAAAGGAGTCTTCTAATATTCAGCCACCTGCCTCCCCTAAACTCCACCTACTGTTTGACTTTTGAAAAAAACCTAGGACTGCCTGCCCACCTCATTTTCATGCCAAAAGTAAACTTGGTCTGAATTATCTGGATGCCTGGATTGACAATTATGCAGGTGATATTAAATCTCAGCTCAATTTTGCTAACGTGTACAATTTGTATTTCAGACTCTCAAAACTGGGTGCCCATGCCCCATATCACTATGCATGTGAAGCCACAGGACACATATTTTCTTGGTATATCAGTTTGGGTAACTTATTTATTTGAGAGATAATATTTATATTAAAACAGGGACATATTATGCACTCAATTGCAAAATTTGCAGTAATTTAAAAAATAAAATATAAGATTTCAAGACATGAAATTCAACAGAAATGTCATGGTAGGGTGGACCAGTCTGCTACATCCTCATATTCCGGGGACATACCTTTGACTTTTCTCTTTTGGGATACTGACCTTCCGGTGTTAAGTCTGAAACATTGTAGGCATGTGGTAGGTAAGTATGTGTGTGTGTGTTGAAGAAAGCTTTGTCCATGAAGATTCTACAGAAAGAATTTTTGATGCAAACAAAAACAATATCATATTAAAGAAAATATGAAAGCTTTCCAGAGTTTAATATACCAGGGCTAGCACTAAACAACCCAGTTGACTCCTGAATTCTAGGATTTCTAATATCAAGATATAACAATTTTAATAAAGAAAGATGAAGTTTTTTAAGTTTTCCTTCCCAGCAGCCAGTGTGTAGTCAAACATCTTACTGCCTTACTTATTGGATTGCTTGTAATGGGAATATGAGAGTAATCTGTCACATATGGAGCTAGAAACATCTCTTGGTATGCCTAGATTTAAGACAATAGGATTTGAATGTTATTGTATTAACAAACAAGTAAAACTAATAGAGCATCATAAAATTAGCATTAGCAATTTGGCTTAAGGAATTTCCATGAGGATTTAAAAATCTCTTTAGAAAAGCTATAAGGCATGCTTCTGTGTTTTCTGTCACGGCTAACCACAACAAAGATGGCATGTGTTCCTTAATTTTTACCAAAAGGAACAGATGGAGACCTGAATTTGGAGGACTTTGAAAAGGAGTCCCTACTAGGCAAATTATTTAGATATTTATTAAAAGTAATCATTTTTTCTTCCACATAAAGCTAACATCATGAATTTAGCTGTTCTTTCAATTCTGGGACAGAAATCTCTTAGGTCTATTCAGTCTGTAGAAGGAAGAAGCCTGCAAGGGGTCAATAGAACCCAGACAGCACTGGCAGCTGAGTGATCCTGGAAAACTTCTCCTTCTAGCTATCCTTGGTTTCTGTATCCATAAAAGAAGGGGACTGTGCACAAATCTCCAAGCTCTTCCTCCCTTAAATAGGCAGTGAAATTATTCTAATAAACCAGTGTCTGGGCTTAGGCTTTCTAAATGCAGGTTAGAGAAACGGGTGACAGCTCTTGCTTCTAGATTTGTTCAGCAAAGTTTACATTGTACATTGGACATAAACTTTTGCAGTGAGACTCTATCAGTGTAAGACAAGTCGGGCTAACCTCTGCATTTTTGGGTAGCTCCTCTTTAAAAATCTTTATTCATAAAATGGAAAAAGAAGAAAGAATGGTTTATGAATTTGGTCCTTAGATCCTAGGTTCCTGGAACAAAACAGAGCAAAAGTGTTAGGAAAATCTGCGTATTGCTGGCTAACACAAGTTAGTGATTTACTTGAAGTAAGCTTTGTGTTCTTATTTTGTTGTGTCTAGACAGCCAAATTCTTTACTGCAATTCAAAGAATGTGTAGCCAGTGTTGATGGCATAGTAAAAGAGGGAAAACAATGATAATAAATTTCCAAATTATGCTCTTTAATCTCATTGGAAACAATGAGTCTAGGAATGATTTTCATATACAGCACACTCACTTCTTCGGCAATAGTCCTGGAGTATTTTAAAGCATAAAAAACTGTGGGCTGCAATCTGAAAGCCACAAAGGATTTTATTTTACATAATTTTGAAATGAATGTGTGCATAGAAAACATTTCTCTGATTGAATAATCACATTAAAATAATAACACTTCAGTACTAGCAATGGGCTCAGATGGTCAATTTGAGTCTTGTGGAGTACACCAAAAATTCTTGGTAAGAAATATCAGTGTATTATTATAAACAGCATGATGAAAATAGAGAAACACTATCTAAGCAAGAGCTATGTATTTGGGATATAAGAATATTTTAAGTTGCATAAATACAACAAATGACATTTAAAAGTTGACTTTATTTAAGAAGAAAACTGTTACTGAAAAGAATGTTATTTGAAAAATATTGATGGTATAGATAAGAATTTTCCTACAATGATCCAGCGGATATATTGTCCATCACTTACATCAAACAGAACAAGGCAACATGAGTAACCTGCAAGGCAAAGACCTTAGTACAAGCTCTGAGAAAGCAGCCTGTTAAATTAACCTCTATGCTGATAACTATCTTTGTGAGAAGTCGCGCTCTTTACATGCCAGTCTACCTAAAGTAACCTGTGACTATTTTTTACCTCAAGTCACTGTTCATGAAGTGAGTCCCTAAAGGAAGTTCACCTTTCCTTAATCTTATAGCTCAAATATAGAGAGGAAAGATTAGGACATTCTGTTCCTTTGTACGTTTAGTAATGTTCCCTGAGGCCACTGTGGAGACCTGGGCTGAGGTCAGGGATGAGAAGCAGAAGCATGTGTTAAAATAATGGTAGTTGTAGTAAACAGCAATCTTTCCCAAATCCCAGACTATTTCCCAGGGAATGACAACATTTCAGTAATCCACTTATTAAACCTGTGCATTTTAAATTATTCACAGGGGTGGTTCATGGAGCTTTTCTTTTCAGTTACTTGTTGAGCCCCAAAGGATAAGAATGTGTGCTTCTAATGAAAATGTCAATCCTATTCCTCCGAGGGAACAACTTGGGGCCTAATAGAGGTTGACACAAGTACAGAGACAAATACAAGATTAAAGGTCATAGTCACATAGATCAAAATATAAACCGACATGCACTAATTGTAGCTTTAAAAAACAGGTAGGCAGCCAAACATATTTGTTGGTTTCACTTCAAAAATACTAGTAAAATTACAACATGCCACATACAGATCTTTCTATAACATTTTTATTATGACATTTTCAAACCCGTACCAAGGTAGCGAATAGTATAAGAAGTCGTCATGTACTCATTACCTAGCTACAATCATTATCTTAGACATTTTACCATATTCTCAGTAAATATTTCAATCTGCAGCTCTAAAATATAAACTCTAGAAAATAACCATCATCACACTGAAAACTTTAAAAATAATTCAAATGAAAATATTTGAAGCATCTTGACATACTTCATTTGGCATGGAAAAATTATATCTACAATTTAGAGGAAAACGTGAACATGAAATAACACAGTTTTCTTAGTTTTTTCCAGAGGCTCACTCAGTCTAGTTGCACAAAGAAACAAACTGGGTCACTCCAGTAAAAGAGTCATTTTGTTTTGTGTCTTTTTAAGGGTTCCATGTATGTAAATGCAGGTGTTGGAGAGTCAAAATGATAATTTGTGTATGATTTGGCTTTCCTGAGATTAAGCACATTGACCACTCACATTTTCTTGAGGGGTGAACGGAGGCCTACAACACTGGAAAGAAGCTAAGGGAATTACGGTCAACAATGGAAGGAAGTCACCTTTGGCAGCAAACTCGAACAAAGCTTTAACCATTCCAAATCATATTACCAATTCAAATTATAATCTTAGGAAAATAAAAGAGAATATAGAATACATTTATATAATCAGAGACTTTATTGATCTATATGATCAGAAAACAAAGGATGAAATACCTGCAAAGGAAATCTTTACAGGTGCAACATGCAAGAAGGGAGACTATATAATACAAATGTATTATAAAGAGAAGGTAATATTCTCTACACTAGTGTCACTCATTTTAGGGTACAATGAGGATTTTAGTGGCTAATTTTAGCTGTCAGGTTGTCCTGGCTAGGTACTCAGATATATGACCAAGTATCAGTCTTAATGTTGCTGTGAAAGTATTTTTTAGATGTGATAAACTAACATTAAATCAGTAGACTTTGAGTAAAGCTGATTATTCTCCATACTGTGGGTAGGTCTCATCCAATCAGTTGAAGCCCTTAAGAGGAAAAGACTGATATCCCAGAAGAAAGAAAGAATTCTGCCTCTAAATAGCCTTCAGACTCAAGATTGCAATATTAAACCTCTTTCCTGGATCTCCCAGCCTATCTTGCGGATTTAGGATTTATCAGGCTCCCCAATTGTGAGAGCAAATTCCTTAGGGGGGAAAATATAAATATAAATATAAATCCATCTCTATCTCTATCTTTATCTATCTATCTATCTATCTATCTATCTATCTATCTATCTATCTACCTATCATCTATCTATCTATCTACCTATCTATCTAACTATCTATCTATCTATCTATCTATCTATCTATCTATCTATCTATCTATCTATCTATCTTTCTAATCTATCTATTTCTAATCTGTATGTATAAACACAAACACCCTGTTTCTCTGGAGAACTCTAACAAAGGGATAAAATAACTTTTTTGTGATATACAAAAATAATTGTCTTTAACCCTCTGCCGGACGCAATTGATATCACAGATTCATTGCACACAAATTTTCAAATATCTAACAGTTAACTTAAGCATCATGACTCATCGCTTCCGTATCTTCTCCTTCTACCATAATCTATCGCTAGTCATGCTTGTGACTTAGTACAGTAAAGACATATTTCTTTAGTGGCATCTTTGTGTGCAATGAATCTGTGAGATCAGTTGTGCCCAAAGGAGGGTTAAACAATGTTACGTCTTGACTGGGCTCTCAGATAAACTGGAATCATAAGGTCTTAGAACTGGAGGAAAACTTAGAGCTATTTTAGTCAAAATTTCTACCTATACATTGTTCAAAATTATAATAAGGGTCAAATGATTCACATGTATTATGTATAATCTTCACAACACTCCAAGTTGATATTATCCAATTTTATGTATGAGAAAATGAGGCCCAGAGAAGTAAATAACTTCTCTAAGATGACCTGGGTGACAGTCACTAAGCCAATATTTGAATTCGATATTATTTGAATCTGAAGTCCATTGTCTTCCTGTTAGGTTAGATTGCTTTTCTTCAGTGCAGCTCCTAAATGCCTGTACAGTTTTGCTGATGTAGAAATGTCTTCCACATTGTGAATTAGATCTTACCATGTGTTTTGCTTTCTATAGCTACATTTGCACATGTCAGTTCCTCAAACACTTGAAGCTAGCAATTTGATCAAAAGCATTTTCTTAAAAAAGCAATATATATACATACATTATATATATATATATATATATATATATATATATATATATATATATACATACATATATATATATTCACAGGAAACAATTTCAGATTCCTTCCCTCTTGATTGTTTCTACTGATGTTATTTAGCTGGATATCCATTGGTAAGCTTCAGCAACTATTTGAAAAGTTTGACTCTAGTATGATCTAACCAGAGAACAATGGAATGCCTTTCCCTCTTGTTCTATATACAATGTCAACTAAATGTAGTCTAAGATTTACTAGCTTTTCAGTGTAGCCTCATGTCTATTTTTATAGATTCCTTTATAAAAACTGGTCTGTTATCTTTGTATCTGTGTGGTCAATATTTGTAGGACTTTGAATTTATCCACATTAAAATCCATATCCTTAGTTTCAACCTAGTGGTCAAGTCTAGCAAGGTATTTAATTTGGTATATCCTGTCTTTTTAAAGCATAATTTTGGTAAGCACAAAATTATTTAATTTTAGACATATTAAACATAAAATATTAGAGCAACATGTTGGTAGAAAAGTTTAGTAAAACTCATAGGACAGAAATTAAGTTTAGGGATTTATTTGTACTGAAGCCTTAGTTGAAATTATTAGGAGTGAATACATGGCTCTGAGAAAGGCCATAAAAAATGGATTTTTGGGAAACAATTGCATTTAAATATGGGAAAGCTTACTTCAGGTAGAGAAAAGAAAGAGCAAATTATTTAAAGAATTTGAGGCTAGAAATCAGCTTTGTTCTGATATTTGATGGGGGAGCAATAAATATTTTTAGAAGTAGAATTAATGCAAGAGGTAAAGGAGGAAAGGTTAGAGAGAAAGAAGAAGAAGAAAAAAGCATAGCATTGAGAAAGAGTATGGCTATACTGTCAAAATTGCAGACAGATCAAAGAGACTAAGAATTGAGAAGAGACCCCCTAAATTTGGTGGTCATAGAAATGGTTGCCAGTGATATCAGAGGCAGCATCTCTAGCCAAATGTTTGGGATAGAGGTCAGATTATGAGGTGTGAAGGGGAGGATTAGAGATGAGGATGCAGAAGGTGAGTACAGATTATTTTTTCCAGAAATTTAGTACTTTTAGAGAACTATAGGCTGGCGGCTCTGTTGAATAAGTAGAACCAACTGTTTTTGTAGTTAGAGAAGATTCATTGGCAGGGAGATTGATGATGCCAGAGAAAGAGGGGATAATTAAAGGCATAGCTTCTTGGGAAACACAGCTGGGATAAGATGAAGAATTGAGTTGAGTTTATGAGTTTTGTTAAGAAGGATGGACACGTTTTTCACAGAACGAATAACCAGGGAAAAACAGGGAGGCGGGGTTATAATTCTGTACAACACTGAGGTGGAAAGTAGGTTATTAACAGGTAGAGAGGGGCAAAAATGATTAAACTTGGGTCAAGAGGACTCCATGACTCAGTAATGAAGCAGCAGTGGTGAGAGTGTAACAGTAGTTATTTCAAAATATGTTGGAATTGCTTTATGGAGTGTGCTAGGGCCGCCATAACAAAGTACCGCAGACTGGGGGGCTTAAACAACAGCAATTTATTTTCTCACAGCCTGGAGGCTGGAAGTCCAAGATCAAGGTGTTGCTAGGGTTGGTTTCTTCTGAGACCTCTCTCCTTGCCTTGTAGATGGCTGTCTTCTATCTTTGTGTTAACATGATTTTTTCTTCCTGTGCATGTCTGTATCCTAATCTACTCTTCCAATAAGGACACCAGTCATATTGAATTAGTACCCTCTCTGTGCCCCCCCACACACCTCATTTTACTTTAATTACCTCTATAAAGGCTTTATATCCAAACGAAATCACACTCTGAGGTACTAGGGGTTATGACGTTAACATATGAATTTTAGAGTGGGGCAGGTAGAGGGACACAATTCAGCCCATAACAGGAAGAATGCAGTTAACCACATACAAATGAAAGAATCCCACTTCTTAATTTTCTTATAGATGAATATATTGCAGAGAGTAGGCTTATCCAAATTTGTTGTCCAAAGATGTCCACACCCTAATCCCTGGGAGCTGTGAATATGTTACTAAAGAGGACTTTCAGATATGATTTAGTTAACGATGTTGAAATGGCAAGATTACCCTAGATAACCTTAGTGGGCGCAGTCTAATCACATTGCCCCCTAAAAAGTGGAGATCTTTTCCCCCCTGAGGTTAGGGTTAGAGGGAGACATGATGCTGGAAAAATGATCAGAGATGCAATCCTGCTGACTTTGAAGATGGAGGAAGTGAGCCAAGGAATGCAGGTGGCTTCTAGAAGCTAGAAAAAGCAAGGAAAAAAATTCTCCCCTGGAACTTGGAGAAAGGAATTCAGCCTTGTCAACACCTTGATTTGCCCTTCTGACCTAAAAAAACATTGTCAATTTGTATTAAGTCACTAAGCTTGTGATATTTTGTTACAACAGACATAGAAAAGTACCACGGTATACATAGGAATCACCTGGAGGTCCATGTACAATAAAATGCTGATCTGCTTCAGTAGGTCTGGCTGGGGCCTACGAGTCTGCATTTGTAACCAGCCCCCAGGTGAGGCTGGTGCTGCTGGACAGTGGACTATGCTTTGAGTAGTGAGGCTTGAGAGAGCATGTGGTCCAAACTCCTCATAGCACAGATAAAGGATTGAGGTTTAATAAGTATTTATGGATACCGGCAGAGGTATCTGCAACTCCCAGCCTACTTCCTCACTGTACATTGCACCAGTACTAGAAAGAAAGAAAAAAAAGAAAAAGAACAGCCCATCAGGGAGTAGCAGGCATGGACAGGTGCCAGTGTTTGGAAAATTTGGCTCCCGAGCTTCTGTATGTTTATGGTGCCTGTGAGGTGTCCTGGTTGACACTTAGCTGATACAAAATGTTATAATAATTACCAACACCTTTGTAAACTGACAGCTGTTCACTATGTGCAACAGGCTGATAACCCTCTGGGTTCCCAGGGGTTTCTAACTTCCTAGGTGTCAACAAGTTCAAGAGAACAATTTCAGGGCAAATGGGCATTTTGTTGTGACAATTTAGTGGGGGTAATTTCCTGGAGGCTCAAAAGCTGTAGATCATCTGTACACTCAGAACTGTAAACATGGAGGGAGTGTTTCCAATGACCTGAAGGATATGTTCTATGTTTATCTCGCTGCCTGAGGTACTCTGGAATTATGCAAGAGCACCATGTCATGTGATCTCCTTGTGGATGGCACTGGCAAAAAGGGTTTCAGGAAAACTATTAGGCTTATTAAAGAGGAGAAATGGATCCCACATCAGACATAACAAAATTCCAAGGTGAAAATCAGAAAGAAAAAGGATTCTAAGAAGGTAGCTGGGACTTGCGAGGAGAGATTGGTGAACAGAAGACTGTAAGCAGGAATGTGGAGAAACTGCCCAACCAAAGCTACAGGGAAACCTCCAACTCTACAGAACAATAAGAAAATTCCCAGGCACTTGAACAAGGTTCTCCACCAACTTAGTATGTGAGCATCACATGAGGAGCCTGTTGAAATGCACATTTCTCAGATCCCAGCCTAGAGGTTCTTTTCAATGTTTATTATGGAAACTTCCAAACACACAAAAGTAGAAAGCATAGTATATTGAACTCCTGCACACCCATCCCCAGGCTCAGTAACAGTCATCTCCTAGACAATGTTCTTTCATCTTCCATCTGCTTAATGCCTCATCTTTCCTTTTTTTCCTGGACTAGACTGATGCAAATCCCAGTTATCAGGGAAAAACATTTCAGGTGGAGAGGAGAGTAAGTACAAACAGCCTACGACAAAGGGTTCTCAGTATGTTTGAGCAACTACAGAGGTCTATGTGAAGGGTGTAAGGGAGTGAGGGGGAGGTTTATAGAGGATGAGAACAGAGACATCACAGGGCAAATAGACATACTGTATAGGTTCTTGCAGCTCATTGCAAAAGCTTTAGTTTTTGCTGAGTGGGGACCTTAGGGAAGAAGAGACCAAACAATTGTGGGAAGCTAAAATTGGAAAGCCAAAGGGGACAAAAATAGAAGAGGGGCTGCCTGGTAGGAGCTATAGTAATAGAGCCAAGAATGAAGCTATGGCTATGAACTATGCCAAGTTCGGGAGGGAGCAGAAGAATTATCACCCAGATTTCCATAGTAATAGGAATCAACCTCCCTGATGAGTAGAGAGAGTCACCTCCAGCTCTGCCTCTTGGTTCAGGGGTAGGGAAAGTCTGAATGGTTGGAGGGCTTCCAGTTAGATGGAACATGATTAGGTTCCTCACTGGGAACATTTTTTCCATTGATAACTAGGACTTTCAAATCACCAAGTCCAAGGCTGTGGGGACAGACACCTAAAATTCCTTCAGTGGATTAAGTGTAATAGTGAGAGGGACCGCTCTCACCCCCTGCCCATTGGTTCCTGGATTTATATAATCTTGAGATAGAGACACTTACTCTTCCTTGATTCCTATTCTATAGACTGAGACATAAATTTAAGGGGTGGGGGTTGAGTAGAAAATGGTTCTTGATTTTGTCTCCATGACTTCTTAGGCTTATCACTCATTCTGTTGTTAAACCTTAGGAGAGGAGTGGTTTCCCTTAGGAGAGGAAACCAGAAAATTTCAAGGCAACCCTGCACACAGCTTCATGAAGCGGCTCCCTGAAAAGCACCACCTTCCCTGTATATATTGGTGAGCAGTTCAGCTTTTTCTGTTACAAAGCTCTGAAATGAGTCAGAATCTGGTATTAATTAAATTAGTGTTGGGGCTGGCCAAGTGGCTCATTTGGTTAAGAGTTGACTTAACGAACCGGCGGTTCGATTCCCATGTGAGCCAGTGAGCTGCGCCCGAGCTGAGCTGTCGCTGAGCTGCCAACAGGTGGCAGGATGGCTCCGCTGGTGTAAAAACAAGATTGCCTGTTCAATGGTGCAAAGGGCTACGCCCACCTGCAATTCAGACTGAATTTGGCACCTTGAGCCGAGCTGCTGCCTGGATGGCTCAGTGGATAGAGCGTGCGCTCTTAACAACAAGGCTGCTGGTTCGACTCCCTCATGGGATAGTGGTTACGCCCACCCGCAACTAAGGTTGAACAGAGCGTTTTGAGCCTAGAGGCCCCGAGCTGCCAACGGGAAGCCAGATGGCAACTGACACCCTTCACAACAAAGATTGAAGAACAACAGCTTGGCTGGTTCCCTTCCCCAATTCCCCAACACTGTTCCCCTCCCCCAATTCCTCAATAAAATCTTAAAAAAAAATAAAAAAAATAAATTAACGTTAAGGCCATGCTACTGTACTCAGAGGTTCTCTATCGGGGGATTTCTCTATCAGGGGATATTTGGCAATGTGTGGAGACATTTTTAGTTGTCACAACTGGGGTGGTGGTGGTGGGAAGATAGAGTTACTGATATCCAGTGGGGAGGCCAGGGATGCTGCTAAACATCCTAAAATACACAGGAAAGCTCCCACAAAAGAATTATCTGCTCAAAATGTCAATAGTGCTGAGGATGGGAAATCCTGCCCTAGGCTGAAAAATTCACCATTTATTTGATTTCTTTTTGTAAATTTTGCCTAGCATGCTGTCCAATATAATTTATCTGAGACTAGGCAATGGGCCTGAATGATAAAATAAAGTTTAAGCAAGGCAATGCCAGTGATATAAATCTGTTTCAAGTTTGAACAATATAACTTCTCCTCCGATTATTGTATTTTCAGGGAGAAATTCATGTCTACAAGTTATTTTCTGCTCTGTCGTAACCAGACGGGTGCCAGTCAGATGCACATATATGTTTGGGATTCCTTTTGCAACAGAAGCATGAAGCATCTTTCTCTAGGTATATGGTTCTTTCAGTATATTAGCTTGAAATTGCATCAGTCCTACCTCACACTTCCCATGTGCTCTCTTCATAAAGAGTGTGAAGAGTTTATAAGACCCATAAATCTATCACAGTCCCAGCCCCACACCCATAAACATTAGCAAATCTCTAGTATCCAATAAGTGATATTCAGGTGATTATTGCCATCCAAGGACCTCTGTGGACATAATTACTAGTTTTTAAGTGGAAGCAAGACAATCAGAAACTGAATATCTTGGTTTCCTTCTCAACAGTACCCTAGTTGATTTATGCCAGCTGTCCCAAATCCTCAACCTATGAACCTGAAATTTAATGGTAAAACATCTCCCATGAAGATTTTAATTATAGCATTATATTTATCTTCAGGAAACAATCCTCTGATCCAACCGAAAAATTAGACTCACATAGAAAACTGGGTGCTACCCTGATCAACCAGAATCTTACCCATGGTTTCTTTTTCCCCATCCTGCATATTTAAAAATCTTTATTTCCAGGTGTTTTTTTTAATTTTTTTTATTTATGAACCTTGTGTCCCTGGACTTCCTGAATTGAAATTCAACTGTTTAGTGGTACAATCTCCACACTATCTTTGGAGCAGGCTGTCACCCTCATTTGTAGCATATTTCATTCTCAGACATTCTTCATCGCACACTCCCCTCTTGTTGCTATATGTCTCCATGCTATCTGCTGCTATTACCTATTTCCCTGGAAATTCTCAGGATAGTGCTATACACCTTCCCAAAACTGCCTGTCATGCACCACAAGCGAACACACAAAGTGTTTGTGTCTCTGAGGTGCCAAACACACTTTCTGCATTTTTTCTGAGTGTCTTTTCTCTTAAATTTCAACATTTAACATTTTTGCAGAAACTTCATCTTCTATCTGTTCTAAATGCATGAATATTATTATATTACTTTTTGGAGTGTTTCTGATATCCAGAAAACTTTGGAAATCTTTGCTTCCTGCCCCGCCCCCTCCCTTTAGTGTAGATTATACATTTTGACGTGCCCTTGATATTGAAATCTTATTTTGCTGGTTAAAACATACATGAAAATTTGCAACTTGTCAAGACTCAGATTTCTCTTTTACTATGTTCTCTCAGTTCCATCCCCTCCCCGCCCCCACCCCCCAAGATACTTGCAGATATGCAGTTTAAAACTACAATCTTGGAACAAGAAATTGATGTTGGTTGTGGTGTATTTCTAAATGTCATATTAAATTTGTTGCAGGAATTTGTTGGCATTAACCCTTGCCAAGGACACATTATAAGAGGGGTGCAAATAAGGAAGGGTCAAGGGTGACATTTATTGTAGCTAATATTTACAGGAACAGTATTGTCTTACTATTTTGATGTATTTGTATAGACAGAGGAGGGAATAACAGTTAAAATAAGGGGAATAGAAACTTGTATAATTATTTTAATGCCACCCAAGTTATTTTAGTGTTACATTGAAAACTACTAGTGAGAACCTCCCAAGCCTCTGCTTATTCAACAACTTATTGGTTCATCTGAATATCTATTCTGTTGATTTAAGGAAAATGTTCACTGCTAAGACAATAGGCCATGAGTAATCTACTGAGGATGAGATTACTTTTTGATGCATTCTTTAAGGAGTGATGGGTAATCTTTATTTGTTCCTTCCTTTTTAGTGGAATACGTACTTTTATTTGCTTTAGATATAAAAGCTGCCTTATGTCATGTACTTAGGTACACTGCTATAGAAGAGATTATAACAAAATGAGGGGGAGGGAGGGAGAGAGAGAGAGAG
>NW_017731987.1:214671-222330 GCF_001890085.2 Hipposideros armiger
ACAAGATTATAGAGATTAAAGGACATAATACATGGGACTGACTTTGTGGATATTTTGGTATGCACTAACTTCTAAAAGTAAGCTTAATTGGAAATAAATATAAAATATTTGGAGTATTTATTTTGTCTGGCAGGTGGATCAGGGGATCCCTTGGCAATGTCGAAATATCTCTAAAAAGGAAAATGAGCATTCATTCTTACAGATGGTTTATCATTTAGAAATATACTTAGAAAGGTACATGTTGTACAGTACCCTTAAAAGAAGTAGACATTTGTTTTCTCCTGAATTTACTTATAAACACCTTATAGAAATGTCCTAAGCTCCTGTCAACATTTACCAGATTGAATCTCCTGAACAGTTTGGACTTGTGCCTGTGCTGAGATTGGAGACTTTAGGAGAAAATGTGTTTATGCAATTGTTGGTGATTCACTAACAGATGATGTACTGGTTGAAAGGCCAGCACAGTCAAGGAACTGATAGGAAATTGGAGGTTTAGCTGCGTTGTGTCTACTTTCTGCATATAGCTATATAGCATATAGCTATATAGTCAAAATATAAAATATTAAATATCCTTTAATGTTTTTATTATAGTGAACATTTTTTACTTTTACCAAAGTGCCACGTGCACATAAGTTTTAAATGGCTTAACAAACAAATAAAAATCAGAGTTTCCCTCCTTTATTAGTTTCCTTGCCCTTATTACTACTCCTTAAAGGCAACCATTTTTAACTTTTAAACTATTTGGGGGTTTTTGCTTACATATTTCTAAATACTGTCAAAGTTGACAGCTTTGGGTTCATTCAGTTTAGATATTTTATATTTTAGTTCTTTTACATTCCTCTTATCATTCTAACACCTGCCTAATATAGTTATAACTCAATTTTTAAATCCATATTTAGAATTATCATTATATATATGTAACTATTTTTCATTTCTGACTTAAATGGTACCACTGTTGATGTTTATTTTAAACTTCTGTTGTTGGTTATAAATAACAATCTTTTAATTATGATAAAGAACTACAAAGAGAACAAAAATAGAGAAAGAGATCATGAAGAAATGGGTCAAAGAAGAAAAAAGAAAAATTTTGCTTCAGGTAATTTCCAAATACTGAACATTGCTTTCTAATGACAGTCTGAAAGTTGCAAAGAAGGCACTGGCCCAGAAGCTATGAAATTACTGGACATAAACAGGTGCAGAATTTAAATACAGCACAATGTTATTTGGGCTGCTTTTCCATTAGAATAAAATAAAAAAATAAAACAAAATGTGTCTCATAGAATGAAATGCATAGTTGAAACATTGTTGACTGATTCCACCTTATATACAATGTCATAGACTACATTATTTTAAAATCCATAAATATTTATTAACCTATACCTAATGCCTGAGCCAAAGTTGACTCTAAAAAAATGTTTGTTTATTTTGAGGAAATGAATAATATTTTTAATGGCAATAGACTGTGAAAATATAATAGTTGGCCTGTACTCAAAAAGATCTTATAACTTGTTGGGAATATAAATCAACACATGAAAATGTGAAATTTGAAAATGAGAATATAGAGAAGTTCAGAGAAGGCAGTGGCCAGTGGGGCATGGACCTATGAGAAACAATTCATGCAGAAAGAAAGATTTGAGATGCCTTAAAGCTAAGTAGAATTTATGTTGTTTATCTTAGTGGATTGAAGAAGAAGAGATGCCACAGATAGGAACAATCGCAGGAACAAAAGTTGAGAGAAGATATTGGACATGATTTGTCTGGAAAATTGTATGGAATTAGAAGACTAATTGAGCGCTTAGATCTAGGGACAAAGCTGCAAGACAGCTCTCATGAGATAAGCAGATATCAAATAAGTATTTATAACTGTGATGAAATTTACAAAGCTGAAGTTGTAATTGGGACATTGGAGTATAATTGGCACATTGAACATAGAAGAAAAATGGGTGTACATGCAACATACCTCTACGTTGTTTCCCGTTACCCCTTTGAAATTTGGTGGGAGGTGATCTTTTCCTGCTCTTAGGAAAACTCTGGTAGTGTCATTTTTCTCTTATAGCCACTTCAAAATGCAAATACATTCTAAATCAGATATCAGAGTGCTTACCCTTGTAGCAGTCAAAGTTTCCAAGTTCAGTCAATATAAAAGCTACCCCCATGCCCGTTAGGCATTTGAAGTCAGAGAGGTGTAGCTGTCCCCTTCTCTCTCTCTCTCTCTCTCATTCGTCTCCTTACTCTTGGTTATTGTTTCTGACTCATCTCGGGGGAAGCATGGAGAGGAAAGGGAAACAGAAAAATTCTTATTTGACGAGGATTGTCCTAAACTGACTTCTTGGTTTCTGGGCCTGCACATCTCTAAAACCAACTCTTTTGAGAGTGCTTGCATGTGTTCTTACCAGGGCCTGTCANTAGAATTTCTCACAGTCTAAAATTTGCTGATTTACTATGGTAAAATTTAGCATGCTCCTCTATTGCCTGTATTTCCTGTAAATTGGCTTGAATTTTTTGAAAATAATATTTTATAGGTGGTGGTATATTCTATTAAGAGACATATAGTGTTAGAGTCTCTGTCCCTCTCCACTCTCTCAGTAGTGCTATTAGTCCATCAATTCATTAATGGTTGCAAAATGCTGATAGTTTAATTAAACTAATCTGTCTTCATTTAATACCTGGAATACTTCTATTAAGAAAAATATCCTCTTGTCTATTATTTGTTTACATAGTGATATAGTTCTTATAGGAAAGGCTGACCAAATGCTCAATTATTTTTCTCTATTTATGAGTTTCTCTAAATAATTAGCATCCTCTGTTTCAAATTTGTATTTTTTAGTATTATAAACTCATGTATTTAAACATTTGTTGTGTTTTAATCCATTGCACTTATTATCCTTATGACATTTTATTTTTTTTCTATCTTTGTTCAATTTGGCTTGACCCTAGTAAGCTTTAAAAATGTCTTTGCTATCTGTTGGGGAAAATGTTCCTAGTTCATCTTGTACATTTGTAGCCCAGACATAGAACCAGCCATTTCTGGAATCCTGGCTCTTTTGTGTGGGAAATGATATTTAAAGAGTATAATCTGGGAACTATTCTCTATCAAATTAAAAAAGTTAAAGATAGCCTAGAGAACTATGTGTTATTTATTGACTTATTTTTCATGAAACCTGGTCCACTTATTTATAATGCCTTTCTGGTCCTCGTTAGCATTTTAGTTTGCAACGCTTGATCTAAACCAATTCTAAACTATCAATACATGGTTCTAAATGCAGAAGTATTCTACAACACAGTAAAAGGTAACACACCTGAGTTACTTTACAATAAGGGAAATAAAATGAGGAGGAAATAATTGAAAATTACAAGTGATTTTATTTACAAATCTCAGTCTGAACTCCTATTTATAAATAGCAGAACCCTGTAGACACTGTTTATTCACTTGTGAAATAAACCATGCTCTTGATGTCCAGGACTAATTGCTTTATTTACTTTGAATTTCAAAGGATCTTCTCTTGAGATTATCCATGTGGAAACAGCCTATCAAACTGGTTAAAACTAAAGCGATGCTATATTTAACTGAAATTTTTTATTTCAGGGTGGGAAGACAGAAAAGGAAACTAACATTTATTGTATACAACATGCTAGGGTTTTTCAAATACATTCTCATTTTATCCTCATAAACACTCTCTAAGGTTGTGTTATCTCCATTTTTTTCACTGAAGGATATAAAATATGTAATTATCAAAGTTACAGAAAAAAATCTCCAAACATTTTCCACTGTAATTTTTTGAGAGCCTAGAAGTAAGGGGTGATATGTAACTAGGGGGAAAAAATGTTCTCTTAGTCATCAAAATCAATACTGCAGAATTCCTGGTCCATTTTTTTGTGAGAAAATACAACACAGGAAATTGACTTGNAGGGAGAGAGAGAGACAACAGTTTTCATTGTAGAACTCAACTGGGGAGGTAGATATTTGCTTGTTGCTCTTAGAGAACCAACACTAACCTTGTAGCTTTGGTTCTTGGTGTGATGTGGGCAAAATAAAGAGGGAGAGAAGGACTAATGCTTTCTCAGCACTAGTTGGAAGTATCTGAATGTCAATTTAATCTGACTAAACAAACAAGCATTTTATTGTTTCACATAACTATAAATTCAGAGGTTGGATTTAGGCATAATTTAATTAGGGTTTTAACAATATTTCTTCAGTTTCCTCTCAGCTTTGCATGTAGATGTCAGATGTGTCCTTAGGCTGTCAATCCTCATGCACTCAAGATAGCTGCGAATTACTACTGGGGCAACATGCTTTAAGCTCACATTCTGTGGGAAGTAGAGAGGGTAGTTCTCCATTATTGCCTTTAAAAGTAAAAAAGGATCTTTCCCAGAAGTGTCCGGCAACCTTCTCATCACACTTGAATGGCCAGAATCAGATCGTTCTGAACCATTCAATGGCAGTGAACATGGAATTATCCTTAGCTGGACAAGACCTGTCTCTTGAGTTAAGGATAAGTCCCCTCACTGAATCACTGCTATTCACTGAAGGTGAGTTGAAACGGATGGTAGGGAGTCAATTACAATATTTACTAAAAATGTGAATCAAGGCATCAAATTCTAAAAGGACTAATTTTTTAACCTAGGAAAGATCTTCATTGAAAAAAGCAACTTCTTCCCTATGAGTCCACAGAAGAGAAGCACTAGCTCAGAGTTAATTTACTCCTGTTGGTAATTTCAGTTTTCTAGCCTCCAGGGGAAATGGTATTCAGTCTTAACGTTCTCAACAAAATCATCAGCCTGCCTGAAAAATGAGAAGTCAGATCTGGCATGGTAGCCATTGAGCCCTTAGGGCCCACTGCTTTCATGAGTCCAAGAAATTGAGAGGCCTACTGCTTATTGAGAGAGAGTGCACAGTTTTGGGAGTTGGGGATCTGCTGTGACAGAGAATGTGATTGTTCCCACTTGTCTGCTAAGCTACTTATAACAAGACCATACACCTCTATTCCACTGAGTCAGGTCTTGTCATATAGGTTGCAAAATATATGGCAATGAAACGTGAGTGGTAATAGACTGTGAATAGATGTAATATACGCCATGTCTGAGCAGAAGCTTTAAAAAGCAATGTATAGTTCTGTAAAACCTCTTTTCTGTGTGCCATGAAAATGGCATGCTCCAAATAGGGTTTCTTTTCCATCTTAGGTTTTAGAATGAGCAGACATATGTTACACAACAGCAGCCGACCAAAGTTGTCAGCATGTAAAGTGTATGAGGAAAAAAAACCAAACAAACAAACAAAAAAAACGTTGTTGTTGCAAACCACAGAGATTTGGGGGAGGCTGTGTGCATAATTTGTTGTACATAAAATGCTGTAACATAATTTACAAAAGCTGGATTTTAATATCAGTTTGGCTTCAAGAAAAACAATCTGTGTTATCTTGGATAAGTTACTAAGCCTCTCAAGCATAGTTCCCATCTACAAAATTAAAAAAAGAAATGTCTTAAACTATATCTGTGATGTTTAACATTTTGACTACTAAACCACAGTCTTTAAAAGCTTTGTCAACTGATTAAATTGCATATTGTAGCTAATAATAATGTATTTCTCTTTTAAAATAATTAAAGGCATCTGTAAGTTTCAATCAGCATAAGTCATGATCTCATAATAAATTGTATGATTTTTGCCCAAAGAAGCATTTTACTTTGTCTAAACTGCCCTCTTACAGTTTTTTTCTGTCTTTTCAATATATAGAAAATAACTCCATCCCTGTCTTTTTAGACTCCCTACTGGAGTTTAAAATGCCTCTTTTCTAACGCTTATATTCTATTTTGCATTATAATCTCTTTATCTTTGCCTAATTTCAAGTACATAATCTGGTAAATGGTTTAATTTAAATGTAAGGATTAAATTGCTACAGTTCTAGGGGTTTTGTTAAGAAGAGACCTTTCATTTTCTAGGTTTATCTAAGAAAACAAGGAGAAATAGAATTCTTTCTGGAAAACCCCACATTTACAAAGTAATTGTACCAGCACACAACACACACTACACACTTCCCAATACCACGCATCCAAAACTTTTGTTAATGGGTCTTCCACTGGTCTTGTCTTGTAGTTATATTTTAAGAATCTTCATTTTTTACAGTTTTTTTTAAGTATTTAATGGAGAGAAAAATAACCTGTGAAAACCAATTCTAAATGATACATGAATTAAGACTTTGTCTTGGTTTGGGTTCACTAGGAGCTGCCATGCCTGCTCCTACATCAGGCGGTATGAAAGTACTGCCTCATAGCTCGGCTCTGGGTATTAGAGGAATGACCATCAATGAATAAGTTATTCATAATTTAAGGAAATTTTAATTGTTTCCTTTTAATTTTATTTTGAAGCAATAATAAGTGCAGATAATTTGAATGCCCTTCTATCATAAGCAAAGGATATTTTACATACTACGTCCCAACTCGTTTTATTTATATATATTTAAGTAGTAAAATGTTTAAAGTGCTCAAGTTGATGATCAAACTCACTATCTCATTTTTTTGCCCTAACTACTCCAACACATAAAAACACAGGTTTGTGTTTGATCTACATATGGCAAGAATGAAAGATGGGAAACAGTGGAGGAACAGCTGTAGGGAAGTAATTCTATTAAATTTTGCATTAACAAAGCAGGAAATCCTGACAGTAAATATCCCTACCAGTGTAAATTTATCTCTGTTTTTCCTAGTGACATTTTAAGCATCTAACATCTGTACACTGAGCAACATTTAGACAAGTGAAATTTAACTAATATCAACATTTATATAACTATGTCTAGTCTCAAGAACAGCAAAGAAGTTGGAAGTAATAATGTGATGGTATTCAAGAGCTTATTACATCACTATTCATACACGTGAGTACAGAGATGGGGGTTTATGAAAGCTTTTGCTCATAGCAGTGCTGGATTGGGCCCTGAGACTCTGAAGATCTAATGTAGTTAAGGAGGGAATCTGGAGTTGGAAGTCAAGCAGTTATCAGCCAAAGGGTCAATCTGTAGAACATGAGCACAAAATGAGAAACTGAGCAAGAGGCAATGAAGTGAGTCAAAGGCATGTAGGCCAAACAAGGAGTTTCTGGGAATATTCCATGACTTGGGTGCTGGTATTTTATAACCTTTGACTACTCTATAAGTGATGAGGAAGCCACCTATTAATGGGCCATGATGATTCATTAGAAACCAGAAGCTGCAGGGCCGGCCGAGTGGCTCAATTGGTTAAGAGCTCGCTCAAGAGTTTGAGCTCTGAGCAACAGCAGTTCGATGCCTGGCCCGAGCTGAGCAGCTGCTAAACTGCCAACAGGTGGCAGAATGGTTCAGCTTAAAAAAAAAAAAAAAGAAATAAAAAAATAAACCAGAGGCTGCAAAAAGGCATGTTTTGTTTTATATCGTACTTATCCACAGAGTAGTTCAAAAGAAATTTGCATTAATTGCCAATATTTAATACTAAAGATATGTTATCTACAAATCTAGATTTACAGCTTTTCTCAAAACATCAGAAGAGGTAGCATTATCCACATTGTTGTCATCCATAGTATCAATAGCCTTGTGCTGAGTCTCTCCTGCCTTTTGCAAGGGGTTTGCAATCTCTTGTCTGCCACATCCCCATCAATCCCCACTGTCCCCAACTCAATGGATAATGGGACAGTTG
>NW_017731987.1:229925-232690 GCF_001890085.2 Hipposideros armiger
AAGTAGGTATAGTTCAAAACCTTAGTTAGGTTAAAAATTTTTTGCAATACACATATAGAAGGAATGCACTAAAACAAACCACCATCCTCTTCTCTCGAACCCCAAGCTCCTTAGTCATATAGCACTTGAAATCTTATTTTGGTTTCAGTAAGAAAAAAGAAAACTCCATAGATTGTTATATTCTTTTTCCTACATAGGAATAGGAGAAATTAATGCATGACAATGAGAATTATGGGAAAATACCAACATCTAGTTTCCCACTCCCCTCTTTATTCAAATCTCTCTCTAGCTCTGTTGTGTTTTGTACAGAATCTTAGTGAATATGTATTGAGCATAATATCCAGATAAGTTTTCTGTTAATTGTCATAGTAGTGCTTTTTGCACCACTACATTTAGCCTTAATCCATATTTAAATGAACTCATATTTAAATTTAGAGTAGTTTTATTAAGCCATTAACATTTTCTGTGGGGATAAAGCATAGCTCATGAGGTTTTAGCATGGGATGTTTTTCTTTTTCTTTCTTTCTTTCTCCCTTTCTCCTTTCCTCCCTCCCTCCCTCCCTCCCTTCCTTCCTTCCTTCCCTCCCTCCTTCCCCCTCTCCCCCTCTTTCACTTTTCTTTCTTTCTTTCTTTCTCTCTTTCTTTCTTTCTTTCTTTCTTTCTTTCTTTCTATTTCTTTCTTTCTTTCTCTCTTTCTTTCTTTCCTTTTTGCTTTTCAAAAACTAGTTTAAAAAAACTTGTCTGGGCATCCTTAAATTTTAAGATGACTAAAAATAAATAAACAAAGAAGATGATAAAGACATTAGTTTGGTTTCAGTGGTTCTTTGTATTCTAGTAATTAAAAAATGAGTAAGTAAAACAAAGTAATTCCTACTTAAATGTTTTGGGAGAAGATCATTAGAAGATGTTTAATATTTCAGTCTTATCTGTACAAACTGACACTTTGACTATATGAAAATTGTGCAATGGATAGATTTTCAATTTACCTATTTCAAAAGGAATGTTAGAAAATATGAGGATATTTAAATAACAAAAGTATGTCAAATTAATGTGTTTGAAACACTGTGTATTTTTCTATGATTTATGAGCTGCTGTCCATTTTTATAAAAGTTTTTAAGAAGTTCTTTCACTAGCACTCCCTTAAAATATCCCTTAAAATGCAACATTTATGTTGTAATTGGCAAGGAAATAAATATCACTTACCAAAGCCAGAANAGGGGGAAAAAATGTTCTCTTAGTCATCAAAATCAATACTGCAGAATTCCTGGTCCATTTTTTTGTGAGAAAATACAACACAGGAAATTGACTTGTATTTACTCATATTCTCAAGAAAATATATTCCCCAAAAGAGAAAGGGTTTATGGATATTGCATTAACCAAGAGGAGCTAGGCTTTGTAGAATAACAGAGGATTTGTTGGTCCCTGCATAACCTATATAGGTCAATAAGAGGCAGGATGGGGGAGGTTTTGTTCCATACAGTCATCCCGCTGACCAGGCCTCATGACTTAGAGCTGCATCACCTGGAACAGGTGACATGAGAGGTGTCAGCAGACGAAGAGAGACTGTGAAGAGCTCACACACATGATTAAATATCTAGGATTGGAAATGACATATATCAGTTAAGCTCACAGCCCACAAGCCAGAATTAGTCTGAGATGAAGATTTGTATGCAGTAAGTTTACTGGGAATGCTCTCAGATACACAGGTAAGAGAATGAAGGAAGCAAGTTTGGAGAGAGGGAGAACTGTGCTGCAGTTGCAACAGAGGCCAGAGGTGATGTTTTAGGGAGGTTGGGGCATGACAGGGCCCTTCAGAGTTACCCTGAGTTAAGACAAGGTGGCCAGGTCTTTGAACCTAGCATCCAGTCGTTCACTGGATACCAGCGGCCTTTAGCTTCAAGTTTAACGGGGTGTAGTTTGTCCCCTGATGGACCACTACCTCTAAAGCCTATTTAATGAGTTAAATTATATTAATCTTAATATCAGATTAATCCAATCTATTTCAAGATTGATATTTGTCTTCTCATTTAATAAGAAATTTGGGAATTATAATCACATTTTCTTTAAGTCACTAAAGAATTATAGAACAAACCTTCATAAAAATTTTATCATTACATATGTTGCAGAAGAGGCTTTAGGTTTATGATCAGTAAGCTTTGAGATAACAGTCTTATTCTCTAGAGAAAGATCAATGGTTATTTCCAATCTTAGAAATTCCAACTTTGCCAGAAGTCTTAAAACAACAAAAGAGAAATTATATCTTAAAACAACAGAGAAATTATATCAACTAATACATTGTCAGTATTTGTATTTCCACTTTTATTTCTAGGATGTGCTGTGATATTAGTATTGAGATGTATGTTATCATACCAGAGGCTTAAAAGAGAAAAATGATAAAAAAGAAAAAAAGCCACAAACCTAATAAAATAGTTCTTAAAGGACGGAAAAAAGTTTTTTTCACTTTTTGTATGCACTATTATGTACATAACTGTTAAAATAAAGAAGAGTGGGGGAGGCAAGAATTGTAGTTTTAAAAAATGTGATAAATGTGATTTATAGGTCCTAATTCCATATTGACCTGTTAAATAGATTATTTTTTGCTCCCCCAAATAATAAGAAGAACCTTATAGAATATTTATTTTAAAATATATAGAACTTTTAGGTAAATAATTTTTGGCCAAGAGATTTACTATAAAGTGGCTACAATTTATTATATGATAATTCCCCTATGAAATTATTCTTTATTTTACTATATTTGTTTTATG
>NW_017731987.1:233931-236005 GCF_001890085.2 Hipposideros armiger
TACAAGTGGACACTTTGGTTAGCGTTGCTCAAGTAGTAGTTCACCATAATCAGAAGTGTCTGGATGCTGATGGTAACCACATTGAGTACCTCTTATAATTTTAGAAATCAAATGTGACTTGTATTCTTCTTTTGTTATCAGTATATATTATTACAATTTTAATACAGTTTTCCTTTTTTAAGATGTGTATACTTTTTGTGGCACTCTCTGTATATACTCACATGTATATACTCATATATACTGTGTGTCTGTGTAAATGGATAAAAGGGTAGGTAGATGAAAGGGAATTTTGACTTTGCTCTATATACACTTGTGTGTTAATTTTTTATAATGAGCATATAAATACATATACTTTTAAGATAAAGTAGAAACTCAGGATAAATCATTTACAAAAGATGAGTTATAGAGACTGACATGGAAATGCATATATATTCAAATATAAATTTTATAATATACGAAAAAAGCAAGTTACAGGATAACATGGTGATATCCTATTTATGTTAAAGAAAAAGAAAGCAAACTGTGTTTGGAGTGATAACGACAGACTCACTTCCTCAAAACTCTCCATATTTCTGCATTGAAGTTTATACCGTGTCTTCTGTATTCATATACTTTATGTGTTATTTATGAATAATTTTTTTCAGAGAATTACCTGATTGTTTTCTTTCTGCTAAGGGATGAGTCATAAGGAATGCATGGAGGAACTGTTTAACATATAGTCAATGATTTAATAGGAAACATCTGTTTGTCTTTGTACAGGAATTTCAATATTAATCAAAGAAGTCATCTATGCACTTTTCTGAAATCACTTTTGATCCTTTCTTTCCTCAATCTCCCTAACAAATCAAGTCCTTCACACTAATGTTATGCTTAATATCTCTAACAAGATCTTTTTAACTGCTTGATGTTTACAATATTTTCTNGGTTGGTAAATTTATTCAAAGGGCATTTGAGGAACTGAACAAAAATTTTTGGAATTCTAGGTTAGATACAATTCTTGATAACATTCTAAAGCATGGTCAAGCAATATTCTTTATTTTCACTTTTACATCCCTTGCCTTTTATTACACGGACATAAGAAAGATGAAATACTGCCATTTGCAACAATATGAATAGATATTAAGATTATCATGCTAACTGAAACAAGTCAGAAAAAGTCAAGAACCATATGATTTCTCACTCATATGTGGGATATAAAAATGAAAGCAACAAATGAACAAGACAAACAGAGAAACAGAAACTCATGGACACAGAAAACAATTTAGTGGTTACCAGAGGGTAAGGGGGGAGGTGGGTGGTAGATGAGGGTAAAAGGGATCAAATATATGGTAACGGAAGGAGAACTGACTCTGGGTGGTGAACACACAATGTGA
Source organism: Hipposideros armiger (assembly GCF_001890085.2). NCBI lineage: Eukaryota > Metazoa > Chordata > Mammalia > Chiroptera > Hipposideridae > Hipposideros > Hipposideros armiger. The sequence goes on from NW_017731987.1 coordinate 235,305, forward strand.
TATACAGATGATGTATTATAGAAATGTACACTTGAAACCTATATAATTTTACTAACAAATGTCACCCCAATCAATTTAATAAAAAACAAACAAAAAAGAAAACAAAGAAAACCCCAATATCCTTTGGTAATAATTTCAACAAAATTATGTGCATTTCTACCAGACAAAATCTATAAGGTAACATGTAACATTATAGAATTTGTAATCTGGCCAGTAAAGAGTTTGTCAATAAAAGATTCATTGCATTAGAGATTTCAATAATTCTTGGATGAGCTTATTAAACAATCCTCCAGTGTGATATTGAAAGCACTTACAATCAACCTTTTACCTTATTTCCAAGTTTTTCATATTTATCTTCATAGCAATTATGCTACAATGTTGTTGTGAAGGTTAGTAAAATAATATATGTGAAAATATTTTATAAAAATGTAAAATTATGTTTTTATAGGTTGTTACCATAACTACACAATATCCCAAAGACAAGTTTGACATAAAGAAGTCTAGTTAGAAGAGTTAGACTGTCAGTACTTTTTTTTTTTTTTCTGAGATTCTACACAGAGACATTGGTGCCCCCAATGGCAGGATGAGAATAAATTTATGTCAATGGGGACATGATATGAAAAAAAGATTAGAGGAACCACATAGTCTTTTACTGTCCTGGGAGAATTGTTGCAAAATAAAATTGTGTTTGTTTTCTTGCC